>NC_069509.1:103102266-103317266 GCF_027579735.1 Bombina bombina
CTCACCCTGTATGAAGCCCTATTCTAGCTCCCCTCAGCCCTGCTCTCAATCACCTCATGTTCTGCTCTCACGGTAACTCTGCCTTTAAGTAATTAGTAATGTAAAAATGTTTTTTTTTTCTATATCCAATTAATCGATTAATCAGCCAACTAATCGATTATCAAAATAATAGTTAGTTGCAGCCATACTCTTTTACACTGATCTTCATTCCAATCTTTGTGAGCTTTAGCATAACTTAGCCTTTTCACCCTGTTCCCCTTCCAAAAAAGTGGTTTCTTGGCTGCTATACACTTTCCCAAAGATCATTTGTGATCAAGCTTCTTAGGACTGTGGAAGGATCAACTTGTTATCTTGATGAAGCTGCCAGATGATGAGCCATGTTCTTCCAGTCTCTCAAAGAAGTAACTCTGAGAAACTTCTCATCAGATTTTCTTTGCCTTCCAGTCCTTTTTTGTCCTTGACCTTCCTGTTTCTTCAAATTTCTTTATAACAGCTTGAAAAACACATCTTGAGTATCCAGTTTGCTGATTTCCCTTTGAGAGTGTCCTTGCTGATGCAAAAATATGATGTTATGTCAAATTCTGTGATCTTTGGCCTTGGTCTTATTAGCAAACTTTCAATGCATTAACCTCATACCATGTGTATATAATGCTCAAGCATGTCTTGCCCAAACCTGGTGTAATAGACATTTTTCACAGCAGTCATTTTGAATAAAATAGTAGGACAAATACAGGTGTTAGCTATGACATTAACTAGGGTTCCATTCCATTTTGGTTTACAAAAGCCAGGTTGCTGATATTGCACAAGTGTAAGGGGATGTCACACTAAATACTTGTCACTTTAGTCTATAAGAAGTTTTTTTCTTCTGTTTTTTAATACTGCATACAAATATCCTGTATTTTCTGGTTGTATTCTAATAAAGAGACTGAGAAATAATTATATATGGTCATTATACCATTGCTAAAACAACAAATCTAATGGTGGCCCAAGACTTTTGCACAATACTGTATATATAAATATTTGTATTTATAAATCTCTACACCATACTTTCATTGTTTATTTTGTCCCAAACCCTTTTCCTGTATTTCTATTCTGATATTGTGAGATTTTCAGTTCCTGTTAGAAATGGAAGTGCAAAACACTGTTATATTCCACACAGCCATTGGCTGCATCCCCTAGTGTTAGAGATGAGATAGTCAGAGGCCCTAAACGATGTACCTAAGCCAAGTTTTGATTTATCACTTTCCTCCCAAGTGTAATAGAAAAGTATTATACAAACATGAATGGGGTTGAACTGGCGCTTGGAAGCTAAGGTTCTATATGTAAATAAATATTTTAAAATATAACATCTACTCAATATTCTAAATCTAAATATATATTCTCAAAAAATAAAACTTTTAAAATCACTATGCGAACAAAATGACAATAAAAAAAAAGTAAAAACAGTGTTGGAACGTCTCCCTATAAAATCATTGTTATTTTGAACACCTTAAAAATATTAGTCTGTAAGGTACCTTGTACCTTTTTATATGCTATGAGTATTATTACTATTCTTATTTGAAAAGAGGATTCTGGCCACCACTATGGGCCAGATTATGATTGGAGTGCTATTTAGCGCTTTCGCTCGGCGCTAACTGCACTGGAAGTAAACTTTTTGCACATGTTGGTTTGCGCTCATATTACAAGTTGAAAGTAAAAAGTTAAAGAGAGAGAATGAGAGAGAGAGAGAGAGAGAGGGAGAAAGAGAGAGAGCGAGAGGAAGAGAGAAAAAGAGAGAGGAGAGAGAGTGAAGGAAAAAGAGAGAATGCAAAAGAGAGAGAGAAAGAGAGAAAAAGAGAGATAAAAAAAGAGAGAAAGAGAAAAAGAGAGAAAAAAGAGAAAAAGAGAGAGAGAGAAAAAGAGAGAGAGAGAAAAGAGAGAGAGAAACAGAGAGAGAAACATAGAGAAAGAAAGAAAAAAGAAAGAAAGAGAGAAAGAGAGAGAGAAATGGAGGAAGAGAGAAAGAAAGAAAGAAAGAAAGAAAGAGAGAGAGAGGAAGAGAGAGAGAGAGAGTCAGAGAGAGAGAGAGAGTGTGAGAGAAGCTGTAGCAATCAGGGCATCAATCAGCACGGCAATTACCAGATAATTATTAAATATTTTTTAGATGCATAGGTTATAAATAATTACATTTTTATTTGGCTCTTTTCTTGAGCTGACTGGCAGTTAGCACGGAAATTCCTTAGCCACTAAAGAGTCACAATCCATATTACTCACAGAGGCAAGGGTTATCAGAGCAGAGGAGACATTAAGGCATGGAAATGTAAGGGAACTGTTTGATGCTGCTATATACTAACACTAGTACAGTTATACAAGTAACACAGGTAGTAAGTACCAGTACCAAAGTACAGTAACAAGTAACACAGGTAGTAAGTACCAGTACCACAGTACAGTAACAAGTAACACAGGTAGTAAGTACCAGTACCACAGTACAGTAACAAGTAACACAGGTAGTAAGTACCAGCACCACAGTACAGTAACAAGTAACACAGGTAGCAAGTACCAGTATCACAGTACAGTAACAAGTAACACAGGTAGTAAATACCAGTACCACAGTACAGTAACAAGTAACACAGGTAGTAAGTACCAGTATCACAGTACAGTAACAAGTAACACAGGTAGTAAGTACCAGTACCAAAGTACAGTAACAAGTAACACAAGTAGTAAGTACCAGTACCAAAGTACAGTAACAAGTAACACAGGTAGTAAGTACCAGTACCACAGTACAGTAACAAGTAACACAGGTAGTAAGTACCAGTATCACAGTACAGTAACAAGTAACACAGGTAGTAAATACCACAAATAATAAGAGGTATCTCAGGTACAAGTATGCAGATGGAGTCTTTGTTCAGCTGAACAGAGCCTACAGATCCTCAGGCAGCATCTATACTGGTTGCACAATACCCCATCTTATAATGCATCCTACTTTAAACAAGAACCTCAGAAAGCAATCTCTGGATGCCCATTTGGTCAAATGTAAGTTTAATTTTTCGAGCTGCTTAACTCACAGGACAGGGATTACTGAAAAACTGCAAATATTTACAGTCATTTAGAGAATGGCCAACTCCTAATAATAATAAAACAAAGTAATTTATTACCCTGATATCATTAACATAATGTTTATAATGCTGCAGATTATGAGAACACTTCACAAATAAATTATAATGATTCTAAATCCCTTGCAATAAAGAAGAAATTACACAAATTAATTCTGAATAGTCATGTAACCCTTTTAAGATTATCACCACATGTTTTTATTTTTTTAAACAAGTAATCAAAATCTATTTATCTTTTTGTCTATCTTATGAAGAAGTACAATGCAGCTATGCTCTGCTACTCTCTACTACAGTAAGGCTGTGTGTAAAATAAATGGAGAGGTCATGATCTCAAGCTGAAGGGTAGTAGATTCAGGAGACATTTGAGAAAGTACTTCTTTACAGAAAGAATGATTGATTTATGGAATAAACTTCCTCATGAGGTAGTAATGAAGGGGACAAGCATATCGCTATCCTACAAACTAGATAAGCTTATACTTTTAGGTAATATCAGGCAGACTTGCTGGGCCTATGGCTTTTATTTGCCGTCAATATCTATGTTCCTATGTTTCTTTGAGGTTGAGAAAAGAGCAACTCAGCAAATAAATATCTTTCTCGTACACTGCAGATTGCATCAAGCTAAACTGCTATGGCATGAAATTAGGAATTCCCCTTCGCCACCCCCCGTCAGCTCTTCCTCTTCCCTAAGTTCCATCATATAGTTACTCTCAGGAGGTGGCCTGCTCATTAGGAGGATAAAAAATTAAAAAATTATTAATTGATTGTGACAAAAAGATTAGTATATTTACATACCAAGTAACAGTTCTCAGTGGGTGCGGTTCGCTCCTTCCTTGCTGCTTGACTCCGATTGTGTCAGTCTTGCTCTTGCTGCAATCTTCCTTCTCACGTGACTCAGCTCCAAGGTTCCCTCCAGTCCGTCCTAGGAAAGGAACTCTGCTCCTCCTCTTCACAATCACGTGACATGACTGACAACAGCCTCCAGCACCAGCCACCACATTTGCCTGGTGCTGTCAATCATCAGGGGGACATGAATGGTGCTGATTGGCTCCCCCAAATAGGATGCTAGGAGAGCAGTCTCAATTGGGAGTGTATGGGCCGCAATGAGATTTTACACACCAGTGGGTGGTGCTGGCTCAGTCGTGGCTCATACACTAATCAGCAAAGGATATGTCATATGTTTTTTGTCACATATGACAGGTGAGGCACTGTCTCAACTGCCTCCAATGACGGCATGTCCCTGATGTATACATATGTATTTAGCTATATCTGTAACATATCTCAGCCTAATGTCACTATCCCTTTAAGAAATCCTTCTCTGACTGCTGCATTTGGGCAGTATTCACATTCAGCTTGCCTGCCTGCCTGCCTGATTAATCATTCATGCACCTGATTACCTCAGCCTCTTTTTAAGCCTTCTCAGGTCTAATGTGCCTTGCATTAACATTGAAGTTGTGATCCTGAACAACAGAGGTCTGTGACTGTTTCCTGTATGAATTTACCAACTATTTCAACCTACAGCATTTTCTATTCTAATGCCTAAAATCATCAAATCGCAAGTATCCAAATAATTCCATTTTCTGTTTCCTGGACACTGCTACTTAACAAACTCAGAACTTTATTATAAATCAAGCATACTTTTGGTTATCATCACTCTCTAATTACAACAGCATCCTACTCAGAACTTTATAACTATTTCTCTGCTACAAGTTGTCATTGCTGAAATATCCTGCTGCAAATATGTTGACATATTCTGAACTCTGCATCTATGTGTTCAATTAAAAGCTTTCCTGTGATTCTCCAATATATGTTCAAACAGTAATTGATGCCTTAAACTTAACTTTCACCTGTGCTACTCTGCTAATTACTGACATACAGCTCTTTATAATAATATGTACTGTGAACCTGCAACAAACCAAGTTTGCATCTAAATGCACAAACAGTAATTAATGCCTAAACTTGCAGCTTGTCTAAGTACCTGTGCAGCTGTGCTTTAACTCTGACATACAGCTTTATATAATATTATGTACTGTGAACCTGCAACAATCCTTAGTTTGCATCTAAGTGTCAATCTTTTACCAGATTACTCTGAAGCCTGAACATTCCACTTTGCTATATTTTTCTCTCATTGAATCCTGCAGTTACTTCTATTAACTAACTATAAGTCACAGTGAACTCAGAATATATTGTATACAAATGTTGCACTCTCCATTTATTCTATAATAACTTCTAGCAACTATGAATCACAGAATATCATCTATCCACGTCCAGGATACTCTTCCCCGGGTCAGGGGTCGGTGTCTTCAAATCCCTACCACTGCCCCGAGGGTCTGTGTCCTGAGCGCATGTACACCCGATCATGACAATATCAAAAAGGTATGTGCACACCACTTAATACGATTACTGAACCGAAAAATAGGTGCAAACTGTCATAATCAAATTATAAAGCCAAAATTAAAGAAAAGAAAAATACCCACAGAAACAGTGGATATTAAAGAATGACAAGGCTGCACTCTGGTTCAACAAATTAAAAGCAATTTAAACCCCTTCACACAACCCATCACCACCTATCAGAAAATACTAAATAAGAACAAAACATATCCAGGCCTGGACTACAGTATGAGTACTCTGTAAGTGTAACCATGCACGCTCAAAGGCCCATGAATAAAGTGTGAAAGTAAGACGTCCCTTATCTGTCCACACTGAAGCATGCAGAACTAAAAAAGAAACAGATTATTGCTTTAAAGTAGCGTGGTCCTCTTCCCAAACAGATACAAAGTTGCCACAGTCAAAAAGAGCACTTAGTGTAATAACACACTCTTATCCATAGAGACAAATGGCAAACACATGTAATACTTGCTGCTTTACAAACCATATGTTGTGTACTATCCCTATAGTTTAACCCCTGTGGGTGCCGATACTCCTAGAGAGCTAGACTGCACCGTCTTTATCAATACTTCATCCCAGGTAGTCTCAGGTAAGGTCAGGCTGCATTCCGCAGTTGGTGGCGATGGATTGTGTGAAGGGGTTAACATAAAAATTGCAGCCTTGTCATTCTTTAATATCCACTGTTTCTGTGGGTATTTTTCTTTTCTTTAATTTTGGTTTATATATATTTATTTGTTTATATGTGAATATGACTGAAAATACATATATATACACATATAAAATTATAAATAAATATGTATACATATAAAGACATATATAAATACATATATATATATATATATATATACATCTTTAGACATGTATATGTATGTATATTTATGTTAATGTCTGTAAAAAGGAAACAGAGGCGCCACAATGGCCTAGTATCACCAAAATGAGTAATAATAAGAATGGAACAAGAAATCTACTCACAAGCGTGATGCACCCAATAGTGCTATTGAAGCAGGCTGGAGCTTCACAGTTGCCCAGCTCACTGTTTCTGACCGACTTTGGTGTTAGGGCAAACCTTCTTGGAAAATTACCCCAAATGCCTGTATAGGGGTGAAGAGCAAACAACCATAGCCTAATACAGTAAAGGCAGGGGCAACAAAATATGGTGTGATTGCACTTACTAGAAAGAGAGAACCTCCAGGTGGAATATAGGCAGACTGGGACTTCACGGCTGCCCAGCTAACTGAACTCCACAAGCAAAGAGCTGGATACACTCCAAAATCACAAAAAGTGATAAAGCAAAGTCCACCGCAGCAGCAAGTGTATAAATAAAAACTGTTTCTTTATTAAAAAAGCGATGCATTTCTCAGCCTCTAAATATAACTTTCCTGTAGCATATCAGTCTGATCGTGACTTAACAGTACAGTACAGCCCCAAAATACCAGTCAATGTCTCTCTGAACAAGGGAAACAGCAAAACTCCTGACGTACGTTTCGGCCTTGTGTGGGCCTCGTCAGTGAGGTGCAGCTGTATTCCTCTAGGCACACTGAGCAACGGGTCAACGTCTGGATTCCCGCATCACATTTAGGGAGACTTCCCTAAGAGTCATAATTTGCATAAATTAAAAGAGAGAAGCACTCAACCACATGTGCAAGCAGAGTTCATGCTATAATAAAAAGAGAGAAGCGCTCAACCTGGGAACGAACAATAGCATAATATCTTGTTCTATGGCTAGTTACATATCAGTCTGATCCTGACTTAACAGAACAGTCTCCCTAAGTGTGATGCGGGAATCCAGACGTGGACCCGTTGCTCAGTGTGCTTAGAGAGATATGACTGCACCTCACTGACGAGGCCCACAATAAGCCGAAACATACGTCTAGGGTTTTGCTGTTTCTCTCGTTCAGAGAGGGATTGCCTGGTATTTCAGGGCTGGACTGCACTGCTAAGTCATAATCAGACTGATATGCTTCAGGAAAGTTCTTCTCTGTGAAAGGCACATTTTGAGCAAAAAGAGGCTGCTTCTTGGGTGGTAACTAGCCATAGAACAAGCTATTATGCTATTGTTCGTTCCCAGGTTGAGCGCTTCTCTCTTTTTATTATAGCATTAACTCTGCTTGCACATGTGGTGTAGCCTGCTTGCTTCTCTTAAAGGGACATGAAACCACACTTTTTTCTTTCATGGTGTAGAAAGAGCATACAATTTTAAACAACTTTCTAATTTACTTCTATTATCTAATTTGCTTTATTCTCGTGATATCCTTTGCTGAAAAGTATATATAGATAGGCTCAGTAGCTGCTGATTGGTGGCTGCACATAGATGCCTCGTGTGATTGGCTCACCAATGTCCATTGCTATTCCTTCAACAAAGGATATCTAAAGAATGAAGCAAATTAGATAACATAGGTAAATTGGAAAGTTGTTTAAAATTGTATTCTCTATCTGAATCATGAAAGAAAATGTTTGGGTTTATTGTCCCTTTAAGGTGGTTTAGCACTGATTTATCTTTATTAGTAGTAATTTATTTAACATGTATTTAAATAAACAGATATATATTCCTTTCTAATATTCATCTAATAGCTAAATATAAATATATATTTATACATACACAATAATATTCTCACTAAACAACCTAGTATACCCACTGCTATTGCAAAGAATGCTTTTCCTATCAGGTTGTTGTTGGTGCAGAACTGATAATACACCTTATAATAGCAAATAACTACAGATAAGGAGCCTGATATTCAAAACCTTGCCGCTCAGGCGAGATATTCTAAGTCGTTTGTTGGTACGGCAAGACCTTTAAAAAACAATTAGAAACATACATTTTAACTTGAGACATCTTTATGTTGCTATGTAGTGTTCTTTATGTGAAACAAAGACTCTTACATGACAATAAAAGGTCTAAAAAAAAGTCCAAACATTTCGAGCTAGATTACAAGTGGATCGGTAATTATGCTCCCATTCACATGCTAATTACGCTCAAACTTCTGTTTTTTGCGTGCATCTGGTAGAGCACGTATTACAAGTTAAAAGTAAATCTTTTTCGCTTGCGCACTAAACCATTGCACACAAAGAGCAGAAGTTACAATATCACGACCGCGTTAGTTCTCTACCATTGACTTCAATTGAGAAAGAAACGTAGGAAAAAAATAACACCCATACTCGTGCACTAACCTGAATCACTATAAGCCCCCTTCTCTAATAACTCCGTTACACGTCGCATGGCCCACCACAAACTACCCCTATACACTATTAACCGCTAACCTGCTGCATAGCCTACCGCAAATTAGCCCACTACACTATTAACCCCTAAACCACCACAACGCCCACTGCAAGCCTGAACCCACACCGCAATTTAACCCACTGCACCATTAACCCCTAAACTGCCACAATTCCCACTGCAAAGAAACCCACTACACCATTAACCCCTAAACCGCCACAAACCCCACCGCAATGTAACCCACTACACTGTTAACCTCTAAACCGCCACAACCCGTACCTCAAAGTAACCCACTAACATCTAAACCTCCTAACCAGCGTACCCCCCTAATCTAACACCCTTTAAGTTACCCTCCAAAAATCCTAACCTTACCTGTAAAGAAATCCTAACAGTACCTTCACAATTTTAAAATAAACTTACATGGAAAAAAACAAAACGTTACCTTACCTTTAAAAAAACCCAAAAAAGCATTACTGAAAAAAACTACCATTACAGAAAATAAAGAAAGCTACCACTACAGGAAATAACAAGCAACTTACCAAAAAAAATAAAAAAAATAGTTATGCCTTTTCTTAAACCAAACTTAAAAAAAATACCCCAGAATAAAAAAACCTACACTAACACTAAACGACAGCAAAAGCCCTTAAAGGTCCTATTATAGGGCATTGTCCTAAAGTGATATAGCTCTTTTAAATAAATAAATACAACTACACCACTCTACAAGTAACCCCCCCCCCCCCACAAAAAAATCTGTCTTAAAAAACTACTATAAAAATTGCCCTGAAAAAGGCATTTGGCTGGGTATTGCACGTGAAATGACATTTAGCTCTTTTGCTGCTCATAAAAAAATAAAATAAAAAAAAAACCCTCCTAATCTAAAAAAAGAAAGAAAAAAAACCACCTGCAAAATCCTAACACTAAACACCAAAGATGATACTCACCATTGAATCCAGGCGGTGGCGCTCATCTTCATCCCAGCAGTGGTCCATCTTCATCCTAGATCCCAGGGGCAGTCTTTTTATCTTCATCCATCTTCTGTTGCCAACATCCTCTTCATAAAGTCACTAGCCGCGCACTGAATTTTGAATGCAAGGTTCCCTCTTTATATAGGGGTACCCTTGCATTCCTATTAGCTGATTTTAAATTTTAAATTCAAATCAGCCAATAGAAAAAGCTTTCATTCTATTTGCTGATTTTAATTTGAAATTTAAACTGTTCAGAGTATTTTGTTTCACATACCTTTAAGGATTAGGTGATATACCCAGACACACGCTTGTTTTTACATTTTACAGAACTTTTTGAGTTACACAGATGTACCCCAGACTGAAGGAGAAGGCACGGATAAAATTTGATTGACTGTGAATTGCGATCATAAAATCTCATATTGCTCTGAGGTCATATTGTGTGAGTGCAACTCCTCTGGAGGCTAAAGCTGTTTTAATATTAAAAAAAAAAATTACTACTCCATGTTGTTTCTCTGTTTTCTTTGCATTTTATACTTGGCTCCTCTGTATTCGGTGACGACATAAGGACCGGTTTCACCTTACACCCTGAGGATGAGGACCAGGCACCAACACATTGGATACAGTAGGAGACAACATTGGAAGTTTCAACTATATGTGGCACTAACCTCATGTCTGATTGAGATAATTTCTAGTAAGTGTAAATCTATTGGGGGACATTTTCTTCTACGTGAAGCACATTGGAATGTAAAGTATTTAGAACTATCTTTGGAACTGCTTAGATAGGACTATAACTCCTTATTTTTGTTTGGAATCTGCAAACAAAAGGAATCACAGAGGACCTTATTTATCTGTGCACCTTCCTGCTGTTTAAAATAGTTATTTATCTAATTTAAGAAAGGAAATAAAAAAATAGATAATGCTTATGGATATCTGTTTCTATTTTTTAAATAGTTACTTTTTAAAGTGTATGTGTATATTATATAACATGTTTGAATTTATCAAGACAAAAGAAGGAAATTAATTTACAAAAACCTATGTTGTTGGCAGTATTTATGTTTTTTATAAAATATTTAAAGCAAGGACGATTCAAACTTAAAATGCCCTCACTTCCTGCTTGGGAGCTTTGCATGACATCATCAATGTCATCACTGAAGACATCCCACATGACACTGTTAATTACATAATTAATGGCATCACATATATATATATATAAGTATATGACCTATTTCAAATGAACTGGTATATCAAATTAACTTGTTTTTGTATGATGCAGGAAATATTATAGCCCATTATGAACAATCATTCCTTTTTCTTTTACTTTTATACTGCATTTAATTATTTTGCTTGAAAAAGCAAAAATGTGCGGACGTCATTTCTGGTGGTTGCGGCCTTGCAACTTAACGTTCTAATTTGAAATCATCTGGATGGGTGAGTGTTTATGTTTGTTACTTAAAGGATAATACAATGAGCATCTAATAAAAGGCTAAGGGAATAGCTGTAAGTCAGTTATACTTAAAATTTATACATTTAATCAAAGAACAAACATACAGTTTAGCATGGATCCATGTGACAATGTCAAAGAATTATCTAAAATATAATATCTAAAATATATGCATATATCAAATAAAATCAAATAAAATCCTTAAAAGGATTCAACTGATGTGAATGTTGTGTCCAGAACATGTTATTGCATACGTGGTCAATATGAAGTTCCCAATGGCGTGGGGTGATTTTTAATGTCCTTGTGGTGTTTTGTAGATAACTTCTAATATGATAATATCCAAATGTGATAGACAAAAATAAAAAACAAAAATAACCAAAATCCTCAAAAATTTGAGCAATTTGTGAAAAATATATAAAAATATGAAAAGTTTTAAAAATTTGAAAAATGTGAAAAAAATAAGAAAAATGTGAACTATGTTCAAAGAAAAATAATGTGTCCCTTTGCTGTGAATTCCTTAGAGCATAAAAGTGATCTCTCCTATATGAGAGTTAATGTTAAAGATCGATGGGGAAGATCCAGGATTAGTCAAAACTTCTAATTGAAAACTTTTAACTTTCAAACCTGTAAACAAAGAAAATATAATAGTGGAATATTGCTATAAATTGTGTGTAAATATTGGAGCTAGGCTTACCATATATGTCAACACGTTTCGGCCTTGTAATAGGCCTTTATCAAGACTAAAAGTATGGTGTGCTATGGTTGCCTTATTTATATTATGTGGTATCCAATCATTTGGCTCTTGTTTTGGTGCCAAAAAACAAAAAAAAACATGTTGCGTATGAAATTGACAATGTGTATACTGTTAACCGGAAGTGATTTCCTCTATATTTATCACTTTCGAGATCTAGAATTTCCAAGGACTAGTCCGTTTAACTATTGTTTCAATTAAACCTCAATCATAACAACTCATAGTGTGAAGGGATATTTTGCTCTATTATGTCCCTGAGTGATTCTAGTAACTCTAGATATTGCAAGTCTCCAAGTCTGGCATCAGTATCTAACAACCGGCAGTGGCGTGTGTCCATAAACTTCACCTCCGGTGTCTAAGTCATCACCAATACACTGGAATCCTATAATGCCTCCATTTTCCATGTTGGGAGGTCTACACTCGAGATACACAATCAGCATGTGATCCCTCTATATCTTTCTGGTGGGATATTCTAATTCTACTACTACGCCGGAAGTGGCAGAATGGTAAATAAACATCACTTCCGGTATTTGTTCCATCGTCATCCTCTTTTACAATGAAAAAAGTAATAAATCAAAAGAATCTTTATATATATGTATACACATATACACAGCTCCATGTGTTTGATGCTAACATGGAAAGTTAGTATAGTGCCCAAATAACGGACAACCGGAAGTGGCAGAATGGTAAATAAAAGTCACTTCTGGTATTTGTTCTATCGTCATCCTCTTTTACAATGAAAAAGTAATAAATCAAAAGAATCTTTATATATATGTATACACATATACCCAGCTCCATGTGTTTGATGCTAACATGGAAAGTTAGTATAGTGCCCAAATATTTCTCTTTTTTTTTTTTTAATAAAATATGAATCACCTAAAAAAAAAAAAAAAAAAAGCAAAGAGAAAATCATGCCAAGTATATTCTCATCCCTTTGCCCTTTACACCGAGAGAGATGGAGAACCCTTATTAACTTTTCCCATATAACCTTTGCTTCCTTGGAAATTTCATAATTGTGAAAATATTCTTCGTTCAACAAATTTTCGTTATATTTTTTAATCCAATCTTCTTTTGTGGGGATTTCTACTGTTTTCCATTTACTTAAAATTAAACTCTTTGCACTATTAAGAATGATTTGGTATAGATACCTTCTAGGGTTACTACCTTTAAAATCCAAATTATTTAATATTGCTGTGAGGAAGTTATTCAATTTATTCCTATCTTCCTTGCTATCTATTACTTGTAATATGTTAGTCCAAAAATGCTTAATTCTTGGGCAGAACCACATAATATGAGATAATGTACCCCTATCTCTACAAATTCTCCAACAACTATCTTGGGTATGGGGGTAAAAATTTTTTATTCTTGTAGGTGTAAGATACCATCTTGTTAAGATCTTTAGATTTTGTTCTAGCATTCTAGCTGATATTGAAGATTTAGCTGTACAATGAAATATATTTACCCATATCTTGGGGTCTATATCCAAATTTAATTCCGAATGCCAATTCTTGATATAAGGGGGGAGAGAGTCTGTGCTATCCTGTAAGATACCATATGCCTTAGAGAGGACATGTTTTATGTTTACCTTAGAATTACATAAATTCTCCATTTTTGTTAATGGTCTGAATATCTTATCTTTTTCCTTAATAGTTGAAACATAGTGGCATATTTGTGTGTACTTAAACCAATCTATTACTTCAGAATATCCCTTAGCCTGTAAATCTTTCTGAGTCTTTAATTTCCCCTCTTCTATTAGGTCTATTATTCGATATTTATTGTCTTTTTCATCCCCTTTAAAATGTCCCGCTAGAAATGCTTTATTCTCCACAAAGGCTAATAATGGGGATGGGATTGATGAAATCTCCTCTTTTTTTTGGATCAGCTTATCCCATATCTTAAAATTTTCTTTCAGTATACTATAATTCTCTATCCTTATGGATCTATCCCTTGGTTTTAACCAACATTGATTACTTATCTCTTTCCTATCTAAGAGGTCTCCTTCTATTTTCACCCAGATTTTCGAATCCTTTTTAGTATGCCACTCTATTACCCTTTGTATCATGGATGCCTGTCTATATTTATCCAGATTAGGAAGGCCCATTCCTCCCACTTGTCTTCTCCTGAACATATGAACATAGTTACTGTACCTATTCTAGGGTGGATTTTACCCCAAACACAATTATTAATCATTCTTTGGACTTCTTCCATATAATTAGTTGGAAGAGGGATAGGCAAAGCCTGCAATAAATACAGGAATCTTGGTAAAACATTCATCTGGATAATATTTATACTCCCTATCCATGAAATTATTTTAGGGTACCAAGATAATAGGTCATTTGTTATATTTTTTTTAAAGCTTATATAATTGAGGTCATACATTTTACTCACTGATTTAGTCAAAAATATTCCTAGATATTTCAATGCTTCCATCCTTTTAAAAAGGTGAAATCCTAGATATATTTTCTTGTAACATCATCTATTCCGACATGCATTATTTCAGACTTACTCATATTAACTAAAAAATTAGACATTATCCCAAATACCTTAAATTCTTACATCAGTGCTGCAATTGATGCCGCAGGTTCGGATAGAGACAGGAGGATATCATCTGCAAATAAAGAGACCTTATACTCATTATCTCCTACATTAATCCCCTTTATATATTTGTTTTGTCTAATGCGGGCTGCTAAAACTTCTATAATTAAAGTAAATAATGTTGGTGATAATGGGCAGCCTTGCCTCGTCCCATTGTAAATCTCAAAACTATAAGAGGATTTCCCATTTATTTTTATTCTTGCAGTTGGATTTGAGTATAATGCCATTATTCTCTTAATCGTAATCTGATTGAAATTGAACAACCTTAATGTATCTTCCAGAAATGATCACTTAACTTGGTCGAATGCTTTTTCGGCATCTACCGAGATGAACACTGATGGGATCTTTTTCAATTGGGCAAATTCTAATAAATGAATGTTCTTAATAATATTATCTCTAGCTTCTCTGTTCTGGACAAAGCCCACTTGGTCCAAATGTATAATTCGTTCCAAAATATTCTTTAATCGATTAGCCATAATCTTTGCAAATATTTTTAAATCCAAGTTTAAAAGTGATATGGGTCTATAGTTTTTCACTTCCTCCTTACTCTTACCTGACTTTGGAATCACGATTATGCTAGCCTCCTGCATTTCTGTAGAAAACTTCTGTCCTACATCTATTGAGTTATATAGCTTCAGTAAAAATGATGACAAGATGTCTTTATAATTATTATAGTATAGGGCCGTGTACCCATCCGGGCCTGGGGCTTTTCCTTCTGTTAGGCTCTCAATGATCTCATAAATTTCCTGGAGACTTATTGGCTCATCTAACTTTTGATTTTCAAGTTCTGTTACTTTGTTTAATCTGAGATTACTTGTATAAATTCTCCACTCTATTTCTTCCCTACCTTGAGGGTCTATATTATATAGGTATTTAAAAAAAATATCAAATTGTGTGCTTATCTCCTTTTGGTTCTTACAATTTTTTTTATCCTTGTTCTTTAATTTGTAAATACCATTACTTATTTCTTAGTGCCCAAATATTTCTAAACAATATCCTGTTTGGAAACCTAGATCTACCATTATATAAAAAAGGAACGGTCATATTACTGAAAATCCCTGTGCATAGTTAAGGGATGTAAATAAATAAAACCAAAAAAGTTGGTTAATCCTAACATCGATAAAATTGCAGTAAAAACATAATAAAACATAATAAAGCATATGACATCAATAAAAAATGTTTCAGATGAAATTTCTATGAAACATCAAAAAAACATATACCATCAGTAAAAATGTTTTACTTATAAGAATGTTAAACATATAGGGATCAACACTGTCCATTGGGCAAAGGTAGTGTGGGATTGCATAAAGTCTAGTAGTTTATCCCAGTATAAAAGATCATAAATGGGATATTGGAGAGTAGAAAATCTAATATAGTCCTAGATTAAATCACCTCTAACAACTGTTTGTTTATATATATATATATATATATATATATATATATATACACACACAAAGCTTTGGATCCTTAAAAGTTTAGAATCTCCAGAAATGAGGGGATTTAGAGAGTTGGAGGTTGGACATAATGCCATAGTGTCTCATCTCTATCCTTATAGACTATGTGTATATATTAGCAGTGTGTTTGGATAGCAATGGAAAATAAGATATTGAATATGTATACTCCAAACGTGATAATTTTTGGATAACACCAATCTGGACCATTTATATTTTCTATGGTGGTCATATATAGATTTAGGAACAGAATGAAGGATCTTGGATATAAAAAATGTTGTGTGTTAATCCTACATAAAGAGACATGAAAGCTTATATTAGAGAGTCAGTGGTGCTATAAAAAACATGGAGGGTTATCTGATAAATGACCCAAAATATTCATCACAATTAACTGTATGAAGCTAGTATGAACATACATGCAAACCGCAGAATTGTGTGCATATAATCCTAATTTTGTCCCAATTATCCACTCTGTCTTATCTTTTTTAAATATTTAAAAGGTGGGATAGGTCTTCTTTATTATTTAGACCTCTCGGATAGAGGCAATCCAAATAGAATATCCATTTAGATTCAGCAGTTAATAGCTTCTTCTCATAGTCCCCACCCCTCCTGTTAGGTATTACTAACTGAATGCCTATATAGCTGAAATCTTTCTGATTACCCTTGTGATGGTTAGTGAAGTGTCTGTATAGTGGAGTCTCTGTATTTCCATGTTTGATCTGCAGCAGATGTTCTCTGATCCTGTCCTTAAGATATCTTGACGTCTGGTCTACATATTGTAGGACACAACTGCACTGTATCATGTAAATTACTCCTTTGCTGCTACATCTTATTAAGTCCTTAATCTCATATTTAAATTTTGTATTATGGGAAATTAAATTATTGGTCTTTCTCCCCCTCTCACAGGCTTTGCAATTGGAGCATGGGAAGATCCCCTAATATTTCTTCCATATATATCTTTAATCTCTAATTTGGTTTTCCTAGGTATTCTGGGTGATAGTATGTTTTTCAGATTATCTGTTTTTCAATAGATGAATCTTGGTTGTGATGTTAATTTCTCATCTATAACTTCATCATTTCTGAATAATGGCCAATGTTTTTTGAAAATATTTTTGATAAGGTGTCTATTTTCATTGTCTGGACCGTTTATATTTTCTATGGTGGCCATATATAGGCCTAGATTTAGAGTTTGGCATTAGCAGTCAAAAGCAGCGTTAAGGGGTCCTAACGCTGCTTTTTAACGCCCGCTGGTATTTAGAGTCAGACAGGAAAGGGTCTACCACTCACTTTCTTTCCATGACTCCAGGCTACCGCAGATCCCCTTACGTCAATTGCGTATCCTATCTTTTCAATGGGATTTGCCTAACGCTGGTATTTGGAGTCTTGGAAGAATTGAGTGATAGAGCCTCTACCGACAAGACTCCTACCGCGAAAAAAAGTCAGTAGTTAAGAGCTTTATGGGCTAATGCCGGAACATAAAGCTCTTAACTACTGTGCTACAAAGTACACTAACACCCATAAACTACCTATGTACCCCTAAACCGAGGCCCCCCCACATCGCAAACCCTCTAATAAAATTTTTTAACCCCTAATCTGCCGACCGGACACCGCCGCCACCTACATTATATCTATGAACCCCTAATCTGCTACCCCTAACATCGCCGACCCCTATATTTATTAACCCCTAATCTGCCCCCCCAACATCGCCGCTACCTAACTACACTTATTAACCCCTAATCTGCCGACCGGACCTCGCCGCCACTATAATAAATGTATTAACCCCTAAACCGCCGCACTCCCGCCTCGCAAACACTATAATAAATTGTATTAACCCCTAATCTGCCCTCCCTAACATTGCAGCCACCTACCTACAATTATTAACACCTAATCTCCTGCCCACAATGTCGCCGCTACTATAATAAAGTTATTAACCCCTAAATCTAACTCTAACCCTAACACCCCCCTAACTTAAATATAATTTTAATTAAACAAAATAAATTTACTATTATTAAATAAATTATTCCTATTTAAAACTAAACACTTACCTATGAAATAAACCCTAATATAGCTACAATATAACTAATAGTTACATTGTAGCTATTTTAGAATTTATATTTATTTTACAGGCAACTTTGTATTTATTTTAACTAGGTACAATAGCTATTAAATAGTTAATAACTATTTAATAGCTATCTAGTTAAAATAAGTACACAATAACCTGTAAAATAAATCCTAACCTAAGTTACAAATACACCTAACACTACACTATCATTAAATAAATTACCTACAATTAGCTAAACTAAAATACAATTAAATAAACTAATCTATAATACAAAAAAAACCAAAACACTAAATTACAAAAAATAAAAAAATATTATAAGAAGTTTAAACTAATTACACCTAATCTAAGCCCCCTAATAAAAAAAAAGCTCCCCAAAATAAAAAAATGCCCTACCCTTTTCTAAATTACAAAAGTAATCAGCTCTTTTACCAGCCCTTAAACTGGCTTTTTGCGGGGCATTGCCCCAAAGTAATCAGCTCTTTTACCTATAAAAAAAATACCCCCCCCAACATTAAAACCCACCACCCACATACCCCTACTCTAACCCACCCAAACCCCCCTTAAAAAAACCTAACGCTAACCCCTGGAAGAGCTCCCTACCTTGAGTCGTCTTCACCCAACCGGGCAGAAATCTTCATCCAAGGTGCACAGAGGAGGTCCTTCATCCGGTAGAAGTCTTCATCCAGGCGGCATCTTCAATCTTCCTCCATCCAGAGCAGAGCCATCTTCAAAGGAGCCGACGCGGAGCCATCCTCTTCATCGGAGTCTTCTAACACAATGACTGTACCTTTAAGTGACGTCATCCAAGATGGCGTCCCTTCAATTCTGATTGGCTGATAGGATTCTATCAGCCAATCGGAATTAAGGTAGGAAAAATCTGATTGGCTGATTCAATCAGCCAATCAGATTGAAGTTCAATCCAATTGGCTGATCCAATCAGCCAATCGTATTGAGCTCGCATTCTATTGGCTGTTCCAATCAGCCAATAGAATGCAAGCTCAATCCTATTGGCTGATTGCATCAGCCAATAGGATTTTTTCTACCTTAATTCCGATTGGCTGATAAAATTCTATCAGCCAATCGGAATCTAAGGGACGCCATCTTGGATGACGTCACTTAAAGAAGCCTTCATTCGTCGGGTAGTCGTCGGAAGAAGAGGATGCTCTACGACGGATGTCCTGAAGATTGACCCGCTCTGCGTCGGAAGGATGAAGATAGAAGATGCCGTCTGGATGAAGACTTCTGCCCATCTGGAGGACCACTTTGCCCGGCTTGGATGAAGATTTCTCCCGACTTCGTTGAGGACTTCAGCCCGGTTGGATAAAGATTTCTGCCGCTTCCTTGAGGATGGATGTCCGGTCTTCATAACTGTAAGTCAATCTGCAGGGGGTTAGTGTTAGGTTTTTTTTAAGGGTGTATTGGGTGGGTTTTATTTTTAGATTAGGGGTTTCCGCAAAATAACTAACTGCCCTTTTAAGGGCAATGCCCATCCAAATGCCCTTTTCAAGGCAATGGGGAGCTTAGGGTTTTTTAGTTAGCTTTTTATTTGGGGGGTTTGTTGTGTGGGTGGTAGGTTTTACTGTTGGGAGGTGATTGTATTTTTTTTTAACAGGTAAAAGAGCTGATTACTTTGGGGCAAGGCTAGCGTTTTTTTTTTTTTTTGATAGGGCTATTAGATTAGGTGTAATTAGTTTAAAGATCTGTAATTTGTTTTTTTATTTTCTGTAATTTAGTGTGTTTTTTTGTACTTTAGCTAATTTAATTTAATTTATTAAATTGTTTTTAATTTAGTAAATGTATTTAATTATAGTGTAGTGTTAGATGTTATTGTAACTTAGGTTAGGTTTTATTTTACAGGTACGTTTGTATTTATTTTAGCTAGGTAGTTACTAAATAGTTAATAACTATTTAATAACCATTGTACCTAGTTAAAATAAATACAAACTTGCCTGTAAAATAAAAATAAACCCTAAGCTAGCTACAATGTAACTATTAGTTATATTGTAGCTAGCTTAGGGTTTATTTTATAGGTAAGTATTTAGTTTTAAATAGGAATTATTTAGGTAATAATATTAATTTTTATTTAGATTTATTGTAATTATATTTAAGTTAGAGGGTGTTAGGGTTAGGTTTAGTAGGTTTAGGGGTTAATACATTTAGTATAGTGGCAGCGACGTTGGGGACGGCAGATTAGGGGTTAATAAATGTAGGTAGGTGGCGGCGATGTTAGGGACTGCAGATTAGGGGTTAATAATATTTAAATAATGTTTGTGAGGCGGGAGTGTGGCGGTTTAGGGGTTAATATGTTTATTATAGTGGCGGCGATGTCCGGAGCGGCAGATTATGGGTTAAAATTTAATTTTAGTGTTTGCGATGCGGGAGGGCCTCGGTTTAGGGGTTAATAGGTAGTTTATGGGTGTTAGTGTACTTTTTAGCACTTTAGTTATGAGTTTTATGTTACGGCGTTGTACCATAAAACTCTTAACTACTGACTTTAAAATGCGTTAGGGATCTTGGAGGTAGAGGGTGTACCGCTCACTTTTTGGCCTCCCAGGACAGACTCGCAATACAAGTGCTATGGAAGTCCCATAGAAAAAAGACTTTACGAAGTTTACGTAAGTCGTTTTGCGATAAGGTCAAAGAAGTGTGCGATGCCCCTAAACCTGCAAGACTCGTAATAGCAGCGGTAGTGAAAAAGCAGCCTTAGGACCTCTTAACGCTGCTTTTTCAGCCTAACACACAACTCGTAATCTAGCTGTAAGGCAAATTACATAAGTAATAAAGAAATAAGCAAGCAGAATATATCACACTTTATATTATATATCATAAGACTTATATATGCATAGCTGTTTCTTTTATTAAATGGACAGTCTAGTCAAAATTAAACTTTCATTATTCAGATAGGAGATGTAATTTTAATCAACTTTCCAATTTACTTTTATTATCAAATTTGCTTTGTTTTCTTGTTATTCTTAGTTGAAACTAAACCTAGGTAATCTCACATGCTAATTTCTAAGCCCTTGAGGGCTGCCTCTTATCACATGTTTTTTAAATTGCTTTTAACAACAAGAGACTGTGGGCCATATAGATAACACTGTGTTCAGGCACAGGGAGTTATTTAAGAGTTTGCACAACACAATGCTAGTCATGTGATCATGGGGCTGTCAGAAGGTTCTTAGATACAAGGTAATCACAGAGGTAAATAGTGTATTGATAAAACAGTGTTGGTTATGCAAAACTGGGGGATGGGTGATAAAGTGATTATCTGTCTTTTAAAACAATACAAATTCTATTGCAGACTGTCCCTTTAAATGAAAGCTCCACCCCTGGGTCACTGGAATACATTAATAAAAAGTTGTGTATTTTTAAATACAAAATGTTCCTTCAGATAAGTTTCTCTGGTGGTTGTTCTACAAAATTCACCATGAAAACTTTCTAAAGGACTGTGACAACCCCACAAATGTGTAAATTAATTAATTACAGTTTCTCAAAGATGCAAAGAAAGTCTTTCTGCCCTTTATATATAAGTAATGGTTTAGGCATAGATGGAAAAAAAAATATATTATAAAGCAAAATAATTCATAGTAATGTATTGTTATCAGAATTGTTACATAAACTGTTGCTTAATTGGAATTTATGTTAAATATATATATCTCTACATTCGCCTACAACAAATACACTTTACATTTCTGGCGGGAGATGTCTCAACCCCCCCCCCCCCCGTCTCCTGTCTCCATCTCTATTCTCCTTGACCTCCCCCCTGCTGTCTGTCTCTCTGCCCTGTTTTATGATAATCTCTTTCCCCTGTCTAGGCCTTTTTCTCCTTCTGATGCTTAAGGCAGGTCCCATATGCAGCACTTTAGTTCCGCTTGCTTATTTGATTACAGCAAGTCGTGTATCTTCTATCACAATCTCACATTTTGTTATATTGTTTAATGTGTGATTTCCATTAAAGAAAAAGAAAAGAAAGAAAATAAACTTTTAAACATATTTAAATAAACATATTATAGCTGTATTGTATATGTGTGTATATATATATATATATATATATATATATATATATATATATATATATTATAAGAGCTTTCTGATTTGAAATCTCTCCTTTTATTCTTTCTTAGTGACAGTCTACTTGAAAATGTTTATTGTTTAAAAAGATAGATAATCCCTTTATTACCAAATCCTCAGTTTTGCATAACCAACATGGTTACAAATTAAGGGACAGTCTAGTTAGAATTAACCTTTCATGATTCAGACAGGGCATGTCATTTTAAACAACTTTCCAATTTACTTTTATCATCAAATTTGCTTTGTTCTCTTGGTATTCCTAGTTGAAAGCTGAATCTAGTTGTTTTGTTCTAACTCAGACTCTATACAATTAGTGAATCTAGTTGTCTAGTTGAAAGCTAAACCTAGGTAGGCTCATATACTTATTTCTAAGCCCTTGAAGGCTGCCTCTTATCTGAATGAATTTGACAGTTTCTCCAGCTAGAGGGCATTAGCTCACGTGTGCCATATAGATAACATTGTGCTCATGCCCCTGGAGTTACTTATGAGAAGGCACTGAATGGCTAAAATGCAAGTCTGTCAAAAGAACTGAGATAAGGTGCTGTCTGCAGAGGCTTAGATACAAGGTAATCACAGAGGTAAAATGTATATTAATATAACAGTGTTGGTTATGCAAAACTGGGGAATGGGTAATAAAGGGATTATCTATATTTTTAAACAATACAAATTTTGGAGTAGACTATCCCTTTAATATACGTTTTACCTTTGTGATTACCTTGTATCTAAGACTCTGCAGTCTCTCCCCTTATTTCAGTTATTTTGACACATAAATAACTCATCAGGATTGAGCACAATTTTATCTATATGGCCCACATGAAGTAGCGCTGTCTAGCTGTGAGAACATGTAAAAATGCACAGAGATAAGAGGTAGCCTTCAATGGCTTAGAAATTAGCATATGAGCCTACCTAGATTTAGCTTTCAACAGGAATACAAAGAGAACAAAGCAAATTTGATGATAAAAGTAAATTGGAAAGTCGTTTAAAATTGCATGTCCTATCTGAATCAGGAAAGTTTAATTTTGACTACACTGTCCCTTTAACACAAACAGGGGTCTAGTCCAGTGGGAACATATGGGAACAGAGTTCCTACACTATTTTTGCAGGTGGAACTAAGTTCTCCCTGAACAGAGATCAAAAACACTTCAGTAAACACTGCTGTTGCTGGTGGGAGGATTTGGAGCACAGTCTGGTTAGAGACATAGGGGCCGAATTATCAAACTCCGAACGGAGCTTGATGCCCGTGTTTCTGGCGAGCCTTCAGGCTCACCAGAAACACAAGTTATGAAGCAGCAGTCTAAAGACCGTTGCTCCATAACCTGTCCGCCTGCTCTGAGGCGGCGGACAGACATCGCTGGAAATCAACCCGATCAAATACGATCAGGTTGGTTGACACCCCCTGCTAATGGCCGATTGGCCACAAATTTGCAGGGGGCGGTTTTGCACCAGCAGTTCACCAGAACTGCTGGTGCAATGATAAATGCAGAGAGTGTATACGGTCTGCATTTATCGATGTGCAGCGGACATGATCCGCAATATCGGATCATGTCCACTCACATCATGATAAATAGGCCCCATAGTGAGATCCTCTAGTAATGGGCAGTAACACTTCCAACAATACACTAAATGCAAGCCTGTCACTGTTCCTGCTCTGTGATCACCCGAACTGTGTGGAACACATGGTGCTTACTTTTCTGTCCGGCTTGCTCTGGGGTTATTTAAGTGGGTGAGACTCTGTGACAGAGGAGGAGCCTGGAGTTGCTGTCAGACACAGAGGTCTCAGCCTGCCCTGTAAAGATAGGGAGGGGGAGGAACCAAAACACATCTGGCTACGCACCATGTGAGACAAAAACAAAGTATAGATACCCTGGATCTTGACATTCAAGTGCGGACAGGAGCTTGAAATTCTCCACCTAAAAGGTGGAGAACATGACAGGAAAGCAGTGGTCATCAGATTAATAAATCCTGCAGTCAAATGGAAGAGAAGGACTTGATAAATCAAGCCCTAAACAGGCATTCATGTGTGCCTAGTTTAGTTATTTTAAAGTAGTTTTTTTATAAAAAGTATAGCGTTTTACCAAAGAAAAAATTTGCTCATCAAGCAAGGAAGAGTCACATACTTTCAGCTTCCTGCTTTCTCTCTCATTGGAATTCCTTTTAGTTCTTCCAGAGATAGCTGAGATGAGGTTTGTACACAAAGGAAAATAGTTCTTGCAATTAAAGGTGTTTGTGAAAAATCCTAAAGTAGGATAATGTGAGGTTTGGTTAAAAAGGAATACAACTGCAGATTTGTTTGGGAGCGGTATCTCTTTAAATTACAGGTTGTATCACTATTTGCTTAGATAAATACTACAATAAGTAAATATCATAGTACAGTGATTAGAATATTATTTATATATATTTGAGTTCTCAATCATTGAGAGTCATTAATAGCAGATGCATTTAAATAAAGTTCTGTTGAATTCAAGTATGATTCTCTGATTAACCCCATAGGAGAGCTGTATAGAAAGTAATCACGGCAAAGCATATGTGATAGCAAATAGTCTGAATATGACGTGATAGTAACTGTTTCAGTGAGTAAGAACAACTATGGGCAGACAAAAGTTGAAATTAATTTGAAGTAAGGTAAGTAAAAACAAACAGGTTTGTCCTGGAGTGGGAGGAGCCAAGATCCAATTTCAGATATTAATAAAGTATCACATAAACAGAGCAAGGTATCAAAACAGTCAATATGATTCATGTAATTCCTTGAAATACAGACTTAGCAGATGTAAGTAATACTAGAGTACCTTAGTATTTGTAGATGAGGAGCTGCAGTGCTTCAGAGAGAGAGGATGTAATATTCAGCTGAGCTGACAGGAACTGCTGTATAGCAATCTGTAGTGCTCAAAAGGCTGCAAAACAATGTTTAGGTTTCTGCTTTGAGTAAGCAAATAAATGCATCCATCTGGAAACGTAGGAGAATCTGCAAAAGTAAACTTGTAGAGACTTCGATAGATTTATTAGGAAATCTGATAGTAAATATATTTGTAATCTGTTTTAAGGAGAGCTCAGGAAGAGACAAGTGTTTCAGCAAACACAAATCAATACTAAGCACCTGGTAGTGGGTGTGTACTCTATTTAAAGGGAAAGTAAGAGAGTAATGTCTCCAAGGTAAGAGAGAAGATTTAAAAGGGAAGTACTTAATGAAATGAAAATGAGTCCTGACAGGACCCCCTCTTCAAGCAAGCTGTTCCACAGCTTGAGGGCGAGGACAATCAGGATTCATCCTATGAAATAGAGTAACAAGTCTGGAAGCTTTCAAATTGGATGTTTGTTCCCAGGTGTCATCCTCTGAAGAGTAGCCCTTCCAAAGAACTAAGTATTGCAACTGTCCTCTGTAGTATCGTGAATCGATTATGGAGTCATCTTCAAATTCTTCAGAGTCAACAGTAGCCAAGGGCGGTAACACAGTCTGAGTCTGTCTCATAGAGTTATAAGGCTTGACTAAGGAGACATGGAAAGTAGGATGAATTTTCATGCTGGAGGGCAGATCTAGTGTGAGTGCATTTTCATTAACAACTCGAAGAATAGGAAAGGGACAGATGAAAAGTCTTTCTAACTTCTTTGAAGGTATTTGGAGTCTCAGATTTTTAGTTGAAAGCCAAACTTTATCTCCTTGTTTTTAATTAGGCGGAGCTCTCCTCCGGAGATCGTAATAATGTTTTTGAGAAATTTGGGCATCCTCAATATTCCTTTGTATCATCTTGAAATTATCTAGTAGAGAATTAGTGATTTCATCTACTAATGGTGAATCCATGGTATTATAGGGTGACAAGTTAAAGGTTGGGTGATATCCATAATTTGCGTAGAAAGGTGTCATTTTGGTTGATGAATTCACTGAATTGTTGTAAGCATATTCGGCCATGTGTAGGAACTGTATCCAATCTTCTTGATGATAAGAGCAATAGCATCAAAGATACTGTTCCAACCATTGATTAAGTCTTTCTGCTTGACCATTAGTTTGTGGGTGAAATGAGGTAGAAAAGCGATGATTTATTTGTGTGTTCTTGCTTAAATTTGTCCAAAATCGTGAGGTAAACTGAGTACCTCTGTCCGTGGTGAGTATAGAAGGTATACCATGTAAGCGAACGATATGTTTCAAGAATAGAGTTGCAGTTTCAGCTGAAGTGGGGAATTTGTGGTAAGCAATGAAATGAGCCATCTTTGTGAATATGTCAATTACTACAAGAATGGTATTATGATTTTTAGAGTTTGGTAGTTCTACTATGAAATCCAAGGCTTGTTTGGGATAGGTAAGGGAATTAGTAATCCATATGTTGGCTTTTTTTCCAGATTTTGATGTTGTACAGATTAAACATGATTGTATATAGTCTTGAATTGTTTTCTTCATCTTAGGCCACCAAAACTCTCTTGAGAGTTGTTCATGGGTTCGGTGAATTCTTGGATGTCCAGACATTGGAGAATCATGATAATCTTTTAAAAGTTTTGTTCTTGATTCAGGTGGTATATATAATTTTTTCCCAAAATAATAAAGTCCATCTGCATCTTTTACTACAGAAGAATGTGGTAAGTTATGATCATTATTCAAGTTGGTCTTTAATTCTCTGATAAATTGGCATGAGAGTCCAATGAACCTTTCAGCAGGAATGATGGAAGTTACGTCTGGTGGTACTTTAGGTTTCAAATCTTTCCTGGAAAGGGCATCAGCTTTTCCATTTTTTGAAGCTGGTCGATAAATGATATTGAAATTGAATCTTGAGAAATACAAACTCCAACGCACTTGACGGGTAGAAAGGGTTTTGTTGGTTTGAAGAAACTGGAGATTCCTGTGATCAGTATAGATTATTATAGGTAATTCAGTACCCTCCAGTAAATGTCTCCAATGTTCAAGAGATTTTCTTATGGCTAAGAGCTCTTTATCCCCAATTGCATAGTTTATCTCAGCGGTATTCATCATAGTTGAATAATATGCGACAGGATGTAGAGGTTCTGTCAGAGATCTCCTTTGTGATAACACTACTCCTATGGCATAGTCTGAAGAATCAACTTCTAAAATGTACTGGAGTTGGGGTCTGGGAATATTAGTATGGGTGCAGTAGTAAAACAGGTTTTTAACTGCTCAAATGCGTGGGTTGCTTCTTGGGTCCAATGATAAGGAGTAGTAGTGCTAGTTAATCTGGTGAGTGGTTTGACTATTTTATAAAAACCCTTGATAAATTTTCGGTAGTAATTAGAAAAGCCTAAGAAACGTTGTAATTCCTTCTTATTGTTCGGGGTAGTCCATTCTCTCATGGTGTCAACTTTATCGTCTTGCATTTTAATGCCAGAGGGAGATATGGTATAACCAAGGAAAGAAATTTCCTTTGTGTGGAAAACACATTTCTCTGGTTCTGCATACAAGCTATGGGTACGAAGTCTGGATAACACCCAGCGAACATGTTTGATGTGATCTTGTATGTTGTCGCAATAAATAAGAATGTCATTGAGATATATAACCATACAGACATCAAGTAGATCATGGAAAACATCATTGATGAAGTATTGGAAAGTGGCAGGTGTGTTGCACAATCCAAAGGGCATAACCAGATATTCGTAAAGTCCATATCTGGTCCTGAAGGCGGTTAACCACTCATCTCCCTCTCTTATGCGTATTAAATTATAGGCTCCCCTTAAATCAAGTTTGGTGAAGATAGTGGCATGATGTAGTCATTCTATGAGCTCTGGAATCAAAGGCAAGGGATATCTATTTTAATAGTTCTCTTGTTGAGCTCACAGTAATCTATGATTGGTCTGAGAGTGGTGTCCTTATTATTCACAAAAAACATTCCAGCTCCGGCTGGTGATGAAGATGGTCTAATAAAGCCTTTTCGTAGGTTTTCTTCTAAATACTGCTTTAAGTGTTCTAGTTCAGGCTGACTAAGAGAATAAAGGTGCCCATAAGGAACTGTTGCTCCAGGTTTTAAGTCAAGAGTTGACCAGTTTATAAGTGGTTGATGTAATTGGAGCCATTGCAAACCTAGAACTATAGGGAATATTGGAGACGGTAATATGTCAAAAGTTAGAAATTCAGTATGTCCAGATATGGTTTTAACATGTATTGGTATAGTATGATGGGTGATTGGTCCTGTGGTGATGCTTGACCCATCAATAACTCTGACGGACAAAGGGTTTTGTTTTTTAACCAAGGGGATTTTGTTTCTTTTTACAAGGGTAAGATCAATGAAGTTTCCAGAGGTACCGGAATCAATTATAGCCTGAGACTTCAGGTGGCTTTGGTCCCAGTGTAAATGAAGAGAGAGGGAACAGTAACATCATTTTGTATCATTAAATTGAGAAGTATATATAGATATGGACTTACTTCTTTTTGTTTTAGTAGTATAGGACAGTCCTTGACTGCATGAGTGGAACTGGCACAATACATACAGAGAGAATTGTTTTTCCTTCGTATCCTTTCTTCTTGTGAGAGGGGACCTCTGGTAACTCCAATCTCCATTGGTACAGATGCTAGTGGTTGTTTTGAAGATGTGTTGGGAAGAGGTAAATAACTGCCAGTTTGATTCTTGTTTGGTGCCTCAGATCCAAACCGTTCTGATCTCCTCTCACGGAGCCTCCGGTCAATTTGTGTGACTAATTTCATAAGAGATTCCAATGTTTTTGGTAATTCAATTCTAGCTAATTCGTCCTTAATATTTTCTGCTAGACCCAACCTAATTTGGTTTCTTAAGGCGATTGGATTCCACTGAGAGTCAGTGGCACATACCTTGAATTGTGTTATATATTCTTCCACGTGCCTTTTTCCCTGTTTTAGGTTTCTCATGGTAGTTTCCGCTGTAAGTTGTGTATTTATGTCTTGATATAGATCATCCATTGCAGAGAAAAAATCCTCTAGTGAACCTAGTAAGGGGTCTTCAGCTTCATATAAACAATCAGCCCATACCCTTGGTTCTCCTCTTAAAAAGGATATGGTAGTTAATGCTTTTACCCTCTCTGTTAGATATGTTCTTGGTCTCAAGGTGAAAAAAAGATGACAATCATTTTTAAATTGTCTATAAAATCTCCTGTTCCCAGAGAATATCTCTGGAAGAGATATTTGGGGTTCAGGAGTATATTCAGCTTGGTTAGACTTTAAGGCTATGGAATCCTTTATTACATTCCTGAGTGTTTGGTTTTCAACCTGTAAATCTCGTAAACCTTGTGCTAATTGGTCAACCTTTTGTTATAAGTTGTAAACAACATGTTGCAAATCTGCTGTTTCCATTTTTTTTAAGGCTTAGTATTATGTGAGGTTTGGAATACAACTGCAGATTTGTTTGGGAGCGGTATCTCTTTAAATTACAGGTTGTATCACTATTTGCTTAGATAAATACTACAATAAGTAAATATCATAGTATAGTGATTAGAATATTATTTATATATATTTGAGTTCTCAATCATTGAGAGTCTTTAATAGCAGATGCATTTAAATAAATTTCTGTTGAATTCAAGTATGATTCTCTGATTAACCCCATAGGAGAGCTGTATAGAAAGTAATCACGGCAAAGCATATGTGATAGCAAATAGTCTGAATATGACATGTGATAGTAACTGTTTCAGCGAGTAGGAACAACTATGGGCAGACATAAGTTGAAATGAATTTGAAATAAGGTAAGTAAAAACAAACAGGTTTGTCCTGGAGTGGGAGGAGCCAAGATCCAATTTCAGATATTAATAAAGTATTACATAAATAGAGCAAGGTATCAAAACAGTCAATATGATTCATGTAATTCCTTGAAATACAGACTTAGCAGATGTAAATAATACTAGAGTACCTTAGTATTTGTAGATGAGGAGCTGCAGTGCTTCAGAGAGAGAGGATGTAATATTCAGCTGAGCTGACAGGAACTGCTGTTTAGCAATCTGTAGTGCTGAAAAGGCTGCAAAACAATGTTTAGGTTTCTCAGAAATGGTGTAGGTATGCTCTAGGGAGCGCCTCAAAGTGGGCAGGGATATTAAAATAACCTTAAACTATTACGTATGGTATAATGCAAATTTTAATAAAATGTTAAAAAGTTGTGTTAAAATTACTCAACACAACAATGTATAAATTCTCATAAATTAAAATCACAAAAATACACAACAATGTTCATGGATCCATGATTTACAGTGCAGAATTAAAATACAAAAAATAAAACCATATATCCGTAATATCACAGTGTGCAGTCCTAAATGATTAAGATAGTCTGCTAAATGATTAATACGGTTGGCAGTCCAAAAATGGCGGTCTCAAGTGCCGGTCTGGCAATATAAATGAAAAAATAAAAGAATAAAAGAAAAAAATTCTTCGAATATTAAATAAAACAGTATGTTGTATCTCCAAATGTGGTGGAAAAAGAATTAAGTTCCAAAAGTGTGGGTTAATGTTCCAAGTCCTTTATGGGTGATCCAACCTTTGGTGGGTATATCCTGTGTGTGGTGAATGTGAAGGTGTCCAAGAAGAAGATAAAAATATGTGCTTAAAAAATGCAACAAAAAAATTGGTGTCCTTAAAGTGTAGTACAGTATACACTTTAAGGACACCAATTTTTTTGTTGCATTTTTTAAGCACATATTTTTATCTTCTTCTTGGACACCTTCACATTCACCACACACAGGATATACCCACCAAAGGTTGGATCACCCATAAAGGACTTGGAACATTAACCCACACTTTTGGAACTTAATTCTTTTTCCACCACATTTGGAGATACAACATACTGTTTTATTTAATATTCGAAGAATTTTTTTCTTTTATTCCTTTATTTTTTCATTTATATTGCCAGACCGGCACTTGAGACCACCATTTTTGGACTGCCAACCGTATTAATCATTTAGCAGACTATCTTAATCATTTAGGACTGCACACTGTGATATTACGGATATATGGTTTTATTTTTTGTATTTTAATTCTGCACTGTAAATCATGGATCCATGAACATTGTTGTGTATTTTTGTGATTTTAATTTATGAGAATTGATACATTGTTGTGTTGAGTAATTTTAACACAACTTTTTAATATTTTATTAAAATTTGCATTATACCGTACGTAATAGTTTAAGGTTATTTTAATATCCCTGCCCACTTTGAGGTGCTCCCTAGAGCATACCTACACCATTTCTGAGAATCTGAAGACAAACTAGGTGTCTTACTTTTTCTGGGGAGCTAGTAGGATATAGGAGAGGCGCTGTGAGAAACCCATCTATTCAATGTTTAGGTTTCTGCTTTGAGTAAGCAAATAAATGTATCCATCTGGAAACGTAGGAGAATCTGCAAAAGTAAACTTGTAGAGACTTTGATAGATTTATTAGGAAATCTGATAGTAAAGATATTTGTAATCCATTTTAGGGAGAGCTCAGGAACAGACAAGTGTTTCAGCAAACACAAATCAATACTAAGCACCTGGTAGTGGGTGTGTACTCTATTTAAAGGGAAAGTAAGAGAGTAATGTCTCCAAGGTAAGAGAGAAGATTTAAAAGGGAAGTACTTAAAGAAATGAAAATGAGTCCTGACAGATAAGCCCAATTAGTTTATTTTATACACCAATAGTATGTGCAGTCTGTTTATCTGTGTTGGCATCTGTATGCCTATCAATTTATGGTCAGCAGGTCATATTCTCTGCAGAATGCTGACCTGTGCAATATAATGTATTTACTACATATTCAACCTTACCAGTTTCATCCCAAAGTGCAAGGTGACCTGTTTTGCTTTCAATGTTACTGTGCCCTCATGCCTCCTGATTCCTCTTCCAGTGTTAATTGCTTCACATTCACTTTGTATATGTGTTAATGGTAAAAGAAAATGACACTCAGGCGCCTTGTGACCATAATTTTACTCTAAATCACATATTAATTGTTTCTTACTGCAGAGTAAGAACACACACAAACCTTATCAAGATCATGATATTAGATGTTTACATTACAGAGCCTTACACATCTTAAAATCCAGGGAGTAACATCTCCTAAAATTTTAATAAGGCTTTTAGCTTTTTGGATTATTCAACATCATCTTCATGTCCCTTCATGTGTTCTAAAACATGTGTATCAACTGAATCTTAAATGTAACAATGGGTGTCCATCCTCAGGCCCAAAGGCAACCATTCAGCCCTTCATTGGTTTTAATTTGCTTTAATTAACCAGAGTGTATAGATTATATACATATAAATACAGTGTGTGTGTGTAAGTGTGTGTTTATAAAACTATATTAATTGTGAGGGGGAGGAAGTCTTGATGAGTTCCCACACATTTTTTTAGGACTTCACCCCTGAACACATATGTAATTAGTGTATAGCAGGGGATTAGCATATTAGCATAATTATTTTTTAATGTGTTCTGGAATTTATTTGTATTTTTGTGATAATGCAAATCATCAGGACAGTGTTACAGTTCGTTTAGATAGTATGGCAGAAATGTAATGCCGCTGTCATATAGATGAATATTTATTACTAATTTGTTCAGACCAAAAACTTGTGCAAGCGAAAAATTCTCATTGCTGAACTAAAAATGTTATGTTTTAGTTGTAAGGGCTAAATCCCAGGAACCAGAAAATTCTCTTACATCATGCATTATTGAGGTCACTGAAAGTAGGTAGAAACCCTCAGGGTGCTTTGCAGTTTAGATTATTTACATTATCATTCTCACAAAACACTGTTTTGTACAGTTCTTGACAGTCTTTTTTTTACTGAATCTATTAACTAGGTATACCAGGAAAAATATATCATTTTTAGAGGAAAAAGCTGCAATTGTCTCTAACTATTTTCTTGCCCACACAATATACAAATATTTGCATTTCTGGAGTTGGCTGGAGATACAATACTTTACTTTATATATTAGTGGACTGCAGGATGCTGATGTAAGGATGGATACTGCAGGATACAGGATACAAGGCTGGAAGCAGTTGTAAAAAGAATCAACTATACAGTCTATACATTAAAAAAAAAATAATAGATAGGCTATTGATTAAGATGTTAAAGGCATAGAAAGGTCAAAATTGAAATGTGCATGGGTGCATTTAAATTTTAAATAGAATAATTTTTTAAATACTTCCATTAAGAAAAATGCTTTTAGAAAAAGTTATTACACGCATATGCTACTTGTGACTAGAGGATTATGATTCAAACACCATGCCTGTTCAGAGAGCTGGTGGTGTATTGCTTCTTTGAAGACAGTTTGGGTCACAAGGTTTTATTAACCCCTTAACAACCAGCGGTGTTCCCTATATACTTATCTTTTGATGGTGATTGATGTTTTTGCTATTTCAGGAGGACTGCAGGAGGGAGGGAGGTCATAACAGCATGGTCTTGGGCTGAAAAAATATTAAAGACCAGTGACTTACAGGATACTTTGTGGTCATTATGGGTTCAATGATGAGGAATCCTGAGTTTAATTAAAAAAAAAAAATCATTAAATAAATACATAACTTTATTTTCTTAGGGGGAATCCTCATCATTAAAGGAACAATATGGAGGCAACATACATGTACAAATAATATATATTTTTAATAAACACTAAGCACTAGTGCTAATATATACATATAAAATACAAATCTCTACATAGAATAAAAATAAGGGACGTCTCCCTTTGGCATAGGTAAAGTACATGCAACTCAAAGTCCGTATTGACCACCTTGCTTAGAATTGATAAATAGTTCAATGTGTCCTTTAGGATACCATTGGCATAAAAACAATTGGCCTAAGAAGCAATAAAGTGCTGAGCCATTTTCAGAGATTTTCAGAGACATCAAATGACACAATACCTTCGGGCATTGCGTTAAATAGACTCACCCCCGGGAGTATCACCTGATATGGATAGGACTCATCTAACCGTTAGCTGCAGCTCGTATCACCCTCTGATTCTGCCGTGTACTTTTACTCAGCGTGTAAGTACAACTTCATCTTCCGTGTTTATCACATGACCCTCTTGCAGATTTCCAATTGGTCAGTACTTTACGTCTCTGTATTCAGATGTGAGGCTCTCTGGGACTTCAACAAGTATTTGTCCTGTGGTAATCTGTGGTGGGCCAGGCACCCAAAACAGTGTGTCAACGCGTTTCACCTGGCTTCTGGACTTTATTAACACGGAAGTTGAAGTTGTACTCACACTAAAATATTATTTAAAAATAAATATATTCAGTTTTTGTGATACTGCCAGTGTAATACTCTCCCTGGCCAAACAAGTGGACAGAGTGAAAAGTGGACAGTTTACACACTTATAGGCTGTGGGCAACTAAAAATTAATATATTAAGTTATTTGTGACACTGTCAGTGAAATACTGACACTGAGCAAGTTAAAGTGGTAGTCCAGTGACAAAAACAAGTATGTGAACCCTTTAGAATTAGCTGTTTTTCTGCATGAATTGGTCATAAAATGTCATCTCATCTTCATCAAAGTCACAAGTATCAAAAAACACAATGTGCTTAAGCTAACAACACACAAAGAATTATAATCTTTCATGTCTTTATTAAACACATTCCATTAAACATTCACAGTGCTGTAGAAAAAGTAAGTAAACACACTCTTCCTTACAGAACTGCTTCAGCTCAGCCATATTCTTAGGATGTCTGGTGTGAACAGCTCTCTTGAGGTCATTCCACAGCATCTCTATGGGGTTAAGGTCTGGGGTCTGACTGGGCCACTCCAAGAGGAGGATTTTCTTTTATGAAGTCACTCTGTAGTGGATTTACTTCAATGTTTAGGGTCATTGTCCTGCTGCATCATCCAACTTTTACTGAGCTTTAGCTGGTGCACAGCCACCCTCATATTATCCTGTAGTATATATTAATAAACTTGGGAATTCATTATTCCCTCAATGATGGCAAGTAGTCCAGGCCCCGAAGCAGCAAAGCAGCCCCAAATCATGATGCTCCTTCCATGGTACTTAACTGTTGGGATGTGTCATGGTACCAGAGGTACCCTCTTACCTGGACACTGATGGGGGGCTAGGCAGGTGTGGTTGCAGCAACTCCCTGTGACTGTCATGGCATTCACAGGTGGCTGCACAACACATTCCCAGCTCCTGACATGGGGAGTGTTCTGTGGCTACACCCTTGTCTCCCATAGGTGCTCAGGTAGCTGCTGCACCTGCGTTACCTGAGCAATGGGGGCGTTCCTGGTCCTTGCAGGGTTTAAAGCCTGGATGGGAGAAGTCTTCACCCAACCGGGCAGAAGTCCTCAACAAAGCCGGGAGAAGTCTTCATCCAAGCCGGGCGAAGTGGTCATCCAGACGGGCAGAAGTCTTCATCCAGACGGCATCTTCTATCTTCATCCATCCAGTGCGGAGTGGGCCCATCTTCAAGACATCCGACGCGGAGCATCCTCTTCAATCGATGGCTAACACAGAATTAAGGTATCATTAAGTGACGTCATCGAAGATGGCGTCCCTTCAATTCCGATTGGCTGATAGAATTCTGTCAGCCAATCGTAATTAAGGTAGAAAAAATCTTATTGGCTGATTCAATCAGCCAATAGGATTAAAGTTCAATCTTATTGGCTGATCCACTTCGCCCGGCTTGGATGAAGACTTCTCCCAGCTTCGTTGAGGACTTCGGCCCGGTTGGGTGAAGACTTCTCCCGTTAAGGTGATCTTCAAGGGGTTAGTGTTAGTTTTTTTTAAGGGGGTATTGGGTGGGTTTTAGAGTAGGGTTGGTTGTGTGGGTGGTGGGTTTTAATGTTGGGGGGAATTTATAATTTTTTTTACAGATAAAAGAGCTGATTGCTTTGGGGCAATGCCCCGCAAAATGACCTTTTAAGGGATATTTGTAATTTAGTGTAGGGTAGGGCTTTTTTATTTTGGGGGGGCTTTTATTTTGTTAGGGGGATTAGATTAGGTGTAATTAGTTTAAAAATCTTGTAATTTGTTTATTATTTTCTGTAATTTAGTGTGTTTTTTTGTACTTTAGATAATTTTATTTAATTGTATTTAATTGTATTTAATTTAGTTAATTTATTTAATTATAGTGTAGTGTTAGGTGTAATTGTAACTTAGGTTAGGTTTTATTTTACAGGTCAATTTGTATTTATTTTAGCTAGGTAGTTATTAAATAGTTAATAACTATTTAGTAACTATTCTACCTAGTTAAAATAAATACAAACTTTCCTGTAAAATAAAAATAAACCATAAGCTAGCTACAATGTAACTATTAGTTATATTGTAGCTAGCTTAGGGTTTATTTTACAGGTAAGTATTTAGTTTTAAATAGGAATAATTTAGGCCTAGATTTGGAGTTTGGCGTTAGCCGTGAAAACCAGCGTTAGAGGCTCCTAACGCTGGTTTTAGGCTAACTCCGGTATTTGGAGTCACTCAAAATAGGGTCTAACGCTCACTTTTCAGCCGCGACTTTTCCATACCGCAGATCCCCTTATGTAAATTGCGTATCCTATCTTTTCAATGGGATTTTTCTAACTCCGGTATTTAGAGTCGTGTCTGAAGTGAGCGTTAGACATCTAACGACAAAACTCCAGCCGCAGGAAAAAAGTCAGTAGTTAAGAGCTTTCTGGGCTAACGCCGGTTTATAAAGCTCTTAACTACTGTGCTCTAAAGTACACTAACACCCATAAACTACCTATGTACCCATAAACCGAGGTCCCCCCACATCGCCGCAACTCGATTACATTTTTTAACCCCTAATCTGCCGACCGCCACCTACGTTATACTTATGTACCCCTAATCTGCTGCCCCTAACACCGCCGACCCCTGTATTATATTTATTAACCCGTAACCTGCCCCCCACAACGTCGCCTCCACCTACCTACACTTATTAACCCCTAATCTGCCGACCGCAAAGCGCCGCCACCTACGTTATCCTTATGTACCCCTAATCTGCTGCCCCTAACACCGCCGACCCCTATATTATATTTATTAACCCCTAATCTGCCCCCCACAACGTCGCCTCCACCTGCCTACACTTATTAACCCCTAATCTGCCGACCGGACCTCACCGCTATTCTAATAAATGTATTAACCCCTAAAGCTAAGTCTAACCCTAACACTAACACCCCCCCTAAGTTAAATATAATTTTAATCTAACGAAATTAATTAACTCTTATTAAATAAATTATTCCTATTTAAAGCTAAATACGTACCTGTAAAATAAATCCTAATATAGCTACAATATAAATTATAATTATATTATAGCTATTTTAGGATTTATATTTATTTTACAGGTAACTTTGTATTTATTTTAACCAGGTACAATAGCTATTAAATAGTTAAGAACTATTTAATAGCTAAAATAGTTAAAATAATTACAAAATTACCTGTAAAATAAATCCTAACCTAAGTTACAATTAAACCTAACACTACACTATCAATAAATTAATTAAATAAAATACCTACAATTACCTACAATTAACCTAACACTACACTATCAATAAATTAATTAAATACAATTCCTACAAATAAATACAATTAAATAAACTAGCTAAAGTACAAAAAATAAAAAAGAACTAAGTTACAAAAAATAAAAAAATATTTACAAACATAAGAAAAATATTACAACAATTTTAAACTAATTACACCTACTCTAAGCCCCCTAATAAAATAACAAAGCCCCCCAAAATAAAAAAATGCCCTACCCTATTCTAAATTACTAAAGTTCAAAGCTCTTTTACCTTACCAGCCCTGAACAGGGCCCTTTGCGGGGCATGCCCCAAAGAATTCAGCTCTTTTGCCTGTAAAAAAAAACATACAATACCCCCCCCCAACATTACAACCCACCACCCACATACCCCTAATCTAACCCAAACCCCCCTTAAATAAACCTAACACTAAGCCCCTGAAGATCTTCCTACCTTATCTTCACCATACCAGGTTCACCGATCCGTCCTGAAGAGCTCCTCCGATGTCTTGATCCAAGCCCAAGCGGGGGGCTGAAGAGGTCCATGATCCGGCTGAAGTCTTCATCCAAGCGGGAGCTGAAGAGGTCCATGATCCGGATGAAGTCTTCATCCAAGCGGGAGCTGAAGAGGTCCATGATCCGGATGAAGTCTTCTATCAACGGCATCTTCAATCTTCTTTATCCGGATCCATCTTGCAGACCTCCGACGCGGAACATCCTCTTCTCCCGACGCCTACTAGCCGAATGACGGTTCCTTTAAGGGACGTCATCCAAGATGGCGTCCCTCGAATTCCGATTGGCTGATAGGATTCTATCAGCCAATCGGAATTAAGGTAGGAATATTCTAATTGGCTGATGGAATCAGCCAATCAGAATCAAGTTCAATCCGATTGGCTGATCCAATCAGTCAATCAGATTGAGATCGCATTCTATTGGCTGATCGGAACAGCCAATAGAATGCGAGCTCAATCCGATTGGGAGGGCAGATTAGGGGTTAATACTATTTATTATAGGGTTAGTGAGGCGGATTAGGGGTTTATAACTTTATTATAGTAGCGCTCAGGTCCGGTCGGCAGATTAGGGGTTAATAAGTGTAGGCAGGTGGAGGCGACGTTGTGGGGGGCAGATTAGGGGTTAATAAATATAATATAGGGGTCGGCAATGTTAGGGCAGCAGATTAGGGGTACATAGGGATAATGTAAGTAGCGGCGGTTTACGGAGCGGCAGATTAGGGGTTAATAATAATATGCAGGGGTCAGCGATAGCGGGGGCGGCAGAATAGGGGTTAATAAGTGTAAGGTTAGGGGTGTTTAGACTCGGGGTACATGTTAGAGTGTTAGGTGCAGACGTAGGAAGTGTTTCCGCATAGCAAACAATGGGGCTGCGTTAGGAGCTGAACGCTGCTTTTTTTTTTTTTCAGCTCAAACAGCCCCATTGTTTCCTATGGGGGAATCGTGCACGAGCACGTTTTTGAGGCTGGCCGCTTGCGTAAGCAACTCTGGTATTGAGAGTTGAAGCTGCGTTAAATATGCTCTACGCTCCTTTTTTGGAGCCTAACGCAGCCTTTATGTGGACTCTCAATACCAGAGTTATTTTTATGGTGCGGCCAGAAAAAAGCCGGCGTTAGCTACGTGGGTCTTTACCGACAAAACTCCAAATCTAGGCCATAGTTAATTATAGTAATTTTATTTAGATTTCTTTTAATTATATTTAAGTTAGGGGTAGTTAGGTTTAGGGTTAGACTTAGGTTTAGGGGTTAATAACTTTAATATAGTGTCGGTGATGTTGGGGGCAGCAGATTAGGGGTTAATAAATGTAGGTAGGTGGCTGCAATGTTAGGGCCGGCAGATTAGGGGTTAATAATATTTAACTAATGTTTGCGAGGCATGAGTGTGGCGGTTTAGGGGTTAATATGTTTATTATAGTGGCGGTGACGTTGGGGGCAGCAGATTAGAGGTTAAAAATATAATGCAGGTGTCGGCGATGTCGGGGGCGGCAGATTAGGGGTTAATAAGTGTAAGATTAGGGTGTTTAGACTCGGGGTTCATGTTAGGGTGTTAGGTGTAGACATAACTTTTATTTCTCCATAGGAAACAATAGGGCTTTATGCTGCTTTTTGGCAGGTGTTAGACTTTTTATAGAGCCGGCTCTCCCCGTTGATTCCTATAGTGAAATCGTGCATGAGCACGTTACACCAGCTCACCGCTAACGTAAGCAGCCCTGGTATTAGAGTGTGGTAAGGAGCAAAATTTTGCTTTACGCTCACTTCTTGTCTGGGTTGTAAAAACCCGTAATACCAGCGCTGTCTGTAAGTAAGCGGTGAGCATAAACTGCCACACAGCCTCAAATGCCAAACTCATAATCTAGCCGATTGTGTTTGATTATTACTGTAACTTAGATAAACACCAAACCAGATTTAAAGACAAATTTATATATAGAGGCAGTAATTTCTAAAGGGTTCACATACTTTTCTTGCCACTGTATTAGGGAACTTTTTCCTTAGTGGGAAGAGTTCATCAGTGAATAATGAAAGAGTCTAGGTTATGCACAAGTAGTACTCCGTTTAGCAAGTGAAATAGTTTGAAGGAGAATCTTTCCCAATAGTAGTTGCAATCCAACACAGGTTATAATTCAGAACACATTGAACAAGCACTGGTAGATCAGGTGAACAAGATTAAATAGGCTAGTTATAATTCAGGTAGGAGGGTTTACTTAAAGGGACATTAAACACTGTGAGATAGTAATATAAAATGATGATGAATCGTATATATAAGAAAACTCTGGAATAGACTTTCAATATTTATTTTGTCCCCTTTTCCTGTAATTCCATTCAGAAATTGTGAGCTTTTCAGTTCCTGTTAGAAAAGGAAGTGCTGAACACTGTTCTATTCCACACAGCAATTGGCTGCACGCTCTAGTGACCTATTTATAACTGTCCCTAATTGGCCACAGCAGAAAAAGTAACCTAAGTTACAACATGGCAGCTCCCATTGTTTTATAGCCACTAAATCTTTCCACTTATTTTGTCACTATTTTAACAACTAATGAAACTTTAAAAAATACATCTACTTGTTATTCACAGACTAATCTTTACTTTGAAAGCTTCATTCTGTATATAGCATGTATGTAGTGTTTAGTGTCCCTTTAATTAAGGTGGATTAACTGTGAAAAAGTAAGCACTAAAAGTGCTGACTAATAAGGTATACAAAAAACCCTCCATATTATCACTACAGGAGCTTTGTTGCTATATTTATATACAAAGTTAAAATGATATGCATTGTCATATGTAATGCATATTTTTAAAGTATTGTATATAATTTAAAATGTAGTTATTTTTGCTTGTTCATTTTATTATTTAAGCATAATTATATAATTTAAATTATATATTTATGCTTAAATTAATAAAATGAACAAGCAAAATAACTACATTTTAAATTATATACAATAATTAAAATAAACAAAAAAAAAAAAAATGAGCAACAAGTATTGATCAAGGAAAAGTTCAGGACTGTACTGTGTGCTGAGGGAGGCTGTCACCTTCGCGACATGCAGTGTTAGATGGAGATTGCATATATATAGTGTAGTACAGAAGCAAGCCAGGATACAGGACAGCGTGTTCCTCCTAGCTTTTAAAACTGTGCAAAATCAAGCAGGCTAAGGAACTTTTCTAGACCGCTATTGGGGCAATACAAGTAATGTACCTCCAAGCGGTTACTTCAAATTTAAGCATAAAAGCCCCTAGTACTTCTGAGTGGCCCAGCTGTTAAAGAGCGATCTCCCAGGCAGCCCGCTATTAAACATGCAGGAGAAAACCATGCAACAAGTAGTAGTACCGGCCTGTCAGCTCGTATATCAGTAGCGTTAATCAGGCTCGCAACCAAGCAAAGTTCCACATCTCCGCAGCTTAGAATATATGCATATATAGAGCTGAGCCAAAACAGACAGTTTCAAAAGTCACATCACCAAGCATAAAAATGCGTACTCACAGTACCGGGGATCCGCTGTTACCATCCATTGTTTGTATTCCTTGATGTCAAACACAGATCCTTCAACTTCATACCAAATAACACTGCTCAGCCTCTCACCATCACGCACGCCTTCTCCAATCAATAAGAGTCATCCGGGTCAGCTGTAATCCGTGTCGGCCAGGACGTGCTAGCGGAAGTGGAGTCCCTGTACTCCACAGTAAAATTTAAGAACAAAAGTGTATCCAATACTCGTCCAAGATGGGGATAAAATCACTTGATATCCAGAAACGTTAGTATAAAAAGCAAGCCTTTATTGTAGAAATTCTAATGGATAAAACATGGTCATAGAACTCTCAGCAGAGAGAAGAGTAAAAAAGGTCTAGACCTTTTTTACTCTTCTCTCTGCTTTTTTACTCTTCTCTCTGCTGAGAGTTCTATGACCATGTTTTATCCATTAGAATTTCTACAATAAAGGCTTGCTTTTTATACTAACGTTTCTGGATATCAAGTGATTTTATCCCCATCTTGGACGAATATTGGATACACTTTTGTTCTTAAATACTTAAAATAATATGCTTTATACATGACAATGCATATCATTTTAACACTGTATATAAATGCAATACAAAAAAAATAAAAAATTTAATAAAAAAATCATTGCACAGCATATAATTTACTATTAGGGGAATTGAACTCTAGGGGGTAGATTTATCATAGTGCGAGCGGAGATGATACAGTGTAGTGTATCATGTCCGCTGCACATTTCTTGTAAACTGCTGGTGCAATGCCGCCCCCTGCAGATTTGCGGCCGCTAGCAAGGGGTGTCCATCAACCCGATCATATTTGATCGGGTTGATTTTTGTCTGTGCCTTCAGAGCAGGCGGACGTTATGGAGCAGCGGTCTTTATATCGCTGCTTCATAACTTCTGTTTCCAGAGAGCCTGAAGGCTTGCGTGGAAACAGAGGCATCAAGCTCCATACAGAGCTTGATAAATTGGCCCCCTGATGTTAAATCCTTAGGCAGAAAACTTGACCACTACTCTATCAGTCCCCACTAATGTTTTTATATATACTTAAAATTAACACACTCTATGTAAGTGATACAACAAAGCAAATAAAGAATGTGATCAAATAAGCACAGTGCATATATATATACTTAAAGGGACATTAAACACTTTGAGATGGTAATATAAAATGATAAATTGTATATATTAAACAGCTCTGCAATATACTTTCATTGTTTATTTTGTTCTCTTTGCCTGTAATTCCATTCTGAAATTGTGAGCTTTTCAGTTCCTGTTAGAAATGGAAGTGCAGAACACTGTTATATTCCACACAGACATTGGCTGCACACTCTAGTGACCTATTTATAACTGACCCTAATTGGCCACAGCAGAGAAGGTAACACAAGTTACAACATGGCAGCTCCCATTGTTTTATAGACACTAAAACTTTACACTTATTTTGTCACTTTTTAAACAACTAATGAAACTTTAAAAAATACATCTACATGTTACTCATGGACTAATCTTTTCTTTGAATGTATCATTATATCTTGCATGTATTTAGTGTTTAATGTCCTTTTAAATTATAATTCACCACAAATTAAAATAGATGTAGAAATTCCACTGGAGAAGATAATTATTCACAGAGCGGCATCAGAAGATGAATGGAACATTGCCCGGTTACAAATAGAGTGTTGTAGTGACTATAGGTAAACTGAGGTTAGCTGGAAAAGACCAGTCCCTCTGAAGTTAACGCTGCTGGTATGCATTCCCTTGATTGAAATCTGTGCCTGGCTCTGTAAGATTTGTTTGTATTTTATTTTATCTGTTTTTATACATATACATGTTGTAATAAATCCTTGGAATACATGTTCCGGTCTATGCCAGTGGGATTTTAAATAACATCTATAACTTAGAGCTGTAGAGACTCTCCCCCGTGTGAGTACCGTTCATTCGGATTGGGATATCATTTTATATGTAAACTGTTTTGCACTATGTCTATGTTTCTATCTTTTTGAGGAAACCACCCTAAAACATTATTATAATAGAAGAATTCAAGAAAATAAAGTGCACTTTCTACATCTATTTAAATCTATTTTAATTTGAGGTGAATTTAAAATTGAAGTATATTTTTTTGCATTTCTATCTCTTATTATTATTATCGGTTATTTGTAGAGTGCTAACAGATTCCGCAGCGCTATAAACATAGGCGGTATACAAAGTAGGAATTTCTGGAGATATCCTGTAAACGGGAATGTTAGGAGGTAACAAGAGAGGAGGAGAGTAGGAGGTTGTGAGCAGAGCGAAGGGGACGGGAGTGAGAGTATCTGGAGACAAGGAGGCCTATTTATTAAGCTGTCAACCGCAAATACGCTGGAATTCCGCAGCGTAATTGTAGTGAGCCTGATTCGCCTAATTTATCAAAGCCTACAGACCGGCAAAAGTTGAAATTTGTGACGTAACATATGATCCGCCGGTCTCAGTCCGACACAGATCGATGCTTACGTCATTACAGATGTTCCGAATGCAAATTTGGCACTATCTGACAACTTTTGCTAGTTATCAAACTGCCAACAGGTACGCTCTCCACTATTCCGGCCCAGCGTACCTGCTTTTCAATCCGCCATCCTGGATTCACACCTGAAAAGAGTTAGTTATGTTAACCTATAGCACTGGGGTCAACAATAGTTGCCCTACAGAGGTTTTGGAACTACATTTCTCATGATGCTCAGCTAGCTGAAATGCATGCTGAGCATCATGGGAAATAGCACATAACACAAGTACTGGACGCAGATAGACAGACCCCCACACACAGACAGACCCAGAGACCTTGAGATTGGCAATATTTCCAGGACATAATACACATAATATACCATTTCTATGTCATTTAAAAAAACAAATAGTGCTTAGAAAAGAAGCCAGATGAGTGATACCAATGCGTAAATGGAGAAGCTATTAAAAATGGTATCAATCTTATCTAGCTATTTTTTGTAAGCAATAGCTGATACCTACTAGTAGGGGGTTAAAAGAAAAGAAAATTAAAGTGCTAGATTTGTTAGAGCATTTTATTAGACCATTATGTCCCTTGCCAACTATAGAGTTCCCTTACATGTTGCATAGCATGACTGTTCATGTAGTATATATATTTGATCACATTAAAATCTATTTCAAAACCTTGTAAATTCTGCATTACAATAAATGTTTATATACATTGTACACACAGTATATATCAGTAATTAAGCGCTTCATTATAAAAGGTCTGCTCTGCACACGCAGTTAATGTTTGTTTATATATGCACTGTAAATATCAGCAAATAGGTGCAGGAAAGTAAAATATCTCCATGAAGAAAAAATATTTGACAATTATGTAACGCCGCCATTTGAAAATTAAATAATTTAATGGTTACAGCTCTTGAAAAGCTGTGTGGAATTCATGTTACTCGTCTCATTTGCAATGGTTCAGTTTACTACTGAAAATAATGACTGTACCAAACCACATACAGCACAGTGCATATTATCACTTAGCACTAGTTGTGTATGTATACAAAATGGTAACTCACTGAATGGTGTTTAATTTTTTTTTATAATTATTATTAATGTTATCACTGTACTGTAGTGTGCACAACAGCACACATAATATTATGTATTCTTTATAAGCTTGTTGACTGAAATGCTGTAGTTTGTTTACTGTCTCATGATTAAGTTATTTTACAATGGTTATATAAAAAAGTGTTTTAATATCCATCCCAGTAAAATATTAATTTATAAAGCGGAGGTGAATAGGTTAAAACTTTTCTATATACTTAGGCCTCTAGTTATCAAGCCGTCAACCGCAAATACGCTGGAATTCCGCAGCGTATTTGTGGCGAGGCTGATTCGCTGTAGTTATCAAGCCTTACAGCCCGGGAAAAGTAGAATCTAGTGATGTAACATACGATCCGCCGGACTCAGTCTGACACAGATCGATGGTTACGTCACTCCAGATGTTCCGAACGCAAGTTCGGCACAATCTGACTACTTTTGCTAGTTAACAAATGTCTAGCAGGTACGCTCACCACTATTCCGGGCTAGCGTACCTGGTTTTCCATCTGCCGCCCTGGAGGCGGCGGATCCCATAGGAATCAATGGGAGTCTGAAAGCAGGGAAAGCTTATGTTCGCTGCTGCCCGATATCCCATTGATTCCTATGGGAAATGTCTGCACCTAACACCCTAACACGTACTCCGAGTCTAAACACCCCTAATCTGTCCCCCCTACACCGCCGCCACCTACATTATACTTATTAACCCCTAAACCACCGCCCCAACACAGCCGCCACCTACATTAAACTTATTAACCCCTAAACCGCCGCTTCCGGACCCCGCCACAACTATAATAAATATATTAACCCCTAAACCGCCACTCCCGGACCCCGCTACAACTATAATAAATATATTAACCCCTAAACTGCCGCTCCCTGAGCCCTCCGCCACCTACATTACATTGATTAACCCCTAATCTACCTCCCCTACACCGCCACCACTATATTAAATTAATTAACCCCTAAACCTAAGTCTAACCCTAACCATAAAACCCCCCTAACTTAAATTTTATTTAAATTAATTTAAATAAATATTCCTATAATTAAATAAATTATTCCTACTTAAAACTAAATACTTACCTATAAAATAAACCCTAAGATAGCTACAATATAATTAATAATTACATTGTAGCTATTTTAGGATTTATTTTTATTTTACAGGCAACTTTGTAATTATTTTAACTAGGTACAATAGCTATTAAATAGTTATTAACTATTTAATAGCTACCTAGCTAAAATAACAACAAAATTACCTGTAAAATAAATCTTAACCTAAGTTACAATTACACCTAACATTACACTATCATTAAATAAATTAAATTAATTAAATACAATTACCTAACATTAAATAAAATTAACTAAAAATAACTAAAGTACAAAAAAAAATCTAAATTACAGAAAATAAAAAAAATTACAAGAATTTTAAACTAATTACACCTAATCTAAGCCCCCCAAAATAATAAAATTCCCTACCATAAACTAAATTACAAAGTAATCAGCTCTTTTACCAGCCCTTAAAAGGGCTTTTTGCGGGGCATTGCCCCAAAAGTAATCAGCTCTTTTACCTGTAAAAAAAAAAAAGAAATACAATACCCCCCAACATTACAACCCACCACCCACACACCCCTACTCTAAAACCCACCCAATCCCCCCCTTAAAAAAACCTAACACTACCCCCTTGAAAATCACCCTACCTTGAGCTGTGTTCACCCAGCCGGGCACAAGCGGTCATCCGATCCATCCAGAAGTCTTCATTGAGTCATGGCAGAAGAGGTCCTCCAAGCGGCAGATGTCTTCATCCAAGCGGTATCTTCTATCTTCAATCAACCGGAGCGGAGCTATCTTGAATCCAGCCAACGCGGAGCCATCCTCTGCCCTTGACGTCCTAACACCGAATGAAGGTTCCTTTAAATGACATCATCCAAGATGGCGTCCCTTGAATTCTGATTGGCTGATACGATTCTATCAGCCAATCAGAATTAAGGTAGGAAAAATCCGATTGGCTGATGCAATCAGCCAATCGGATTGAAGTTCAATCCGATTGGCTGATCCAATCAGCCAATCGGATTGAGCTCACATTCTATTGCTGGATTCAAGATGGCTCCGCTCCACTCCAGTTGATTGAAGATAGAAGATACCGCTTGGATGAAGACATCTGCCGCTTAGAGGACCTCTTCTGCCAGGATTCGATGAAGACTTCTGGATGAAACGGATGACCGCTTGTGCCCGGCTGGGTGAACATGGCTCAAGGTAGGGTGATCTTCAAGGGGTTAGTGTATTTATTTTATGATAGTGTAGTGTTAGGTGTAATTGTAACTTAGGTTAGGATTTATTTTACAGGTAATTTTGTAGTTATTTTAGCTAGGTAGTTATTAAATAGTTAAAAACTATTTAATAACTATTATACCTAGTTAAAATAATACAAAGTTGCCTGTAAAATAAAAATAAATCCTAAGCTAGCTACAATGTAACTATTAGTTATATTGTCGCTATCTTAGGGTTTATTTTATAGGTAAGTATTTAGTTTTAAATAGGAATAATTTAGTTAATTATAGGAATATTTATTTAGATTAATTTAAATAATATTTAAGTTAGGGGGTTGTTAGGGTTAGGATTAGACTTAGGTTTAAGGGTTAATTCATTTCATATAGTGGCGGCAGTGTAGGGGGGGCAGGATAGGGGTTAATAAATGTAATGTAGATGGTGGAAGGCTCCGGGTGCGGCGGTTTAGGGGTTAAACAATTAATTTATTGGTGGCGGGGTCCGGGATCGGCAGTATAGGGGTTAATAACTTTATGTAGGTGGCGGCGGTATAGGGGCGGAAGATTAGGGGTTAATAGGTTTAATGTAGGTAGCGGAGCGGTCTGGGAGCGGCGGTTTAGGGGTTCATATCTTTATTATAGTGGTGGCGGGGTCCGGGAGCGGCGGTTTAGGGGTTAATATATTTATTATAATTGCGGCGGGGTCCAGGAGAGGTGGTTTATGGGTTAATAGGTTTATTTATGTGCGGCGGGCTTCGGGAGCGGCGGTATAGGGGGTAAAACAGTATAGTATAGTGTGGGTGCTTAGTGACAGGCTAGCAAGAAAGCTGCGAAGAAGCCGATGAGCAGCGAGATCGATGACTGTCAGTTAACAACAGTCCGCTGCTCATCGCTCTGTACTTGGAGCTTTCTTGATAACTTTGGCGAACTTATTCAGGTCCGCGGCTGCGATGTTAGGCGAGCGTATTGGACCGGTGAATGCAGCAAAATACGGAGCTTCATAACTAGAGGCCATGGTGTCCAAAAGCAAAGGAAGGAGACATTATATCTGAAAGTGTGAGAGGCTGAGCCAAGAGGATAATCAGAAAAAAAAATGTGTTTTATTAATTTATATAAATGTGCTGTAATAATATTATCTATCTATAGTTTAGTTGCTGAAGTGACAGTCCAATGATAAATGTGGCACACAACACAAACAAGAACAGCACAACTCCGATTCAACAAGATTTAAAAATGAAAACAAGTGCAATATATATGTCAAGATTCATAAGTATTATTACCTGTACCTTTCAGTTTCCTCTCAAACTCTTGACCCCGCCTACATCTCCTTTAAGAGGACAACGCTTACACCTTTCCTTGCTTAGTATTTTGTTGCTGAACCTGTGTTTAGCCGCTCCCTCAACTTAAGCCATATCCGGTATATTCTTACCGCTTCACATTCAACTGAGGATTGCTTCAGAACTACATTCTCCATCTCATCCTTTCAGCCGACTCATCCGGTTACAGAACTATCACCTAGACTAAATACTTTTTCAAAAGTTACCACTGCTGTTATCATCACTCACACTTGGCTACACCACCCCTATCTCCACGGACCCAGGACACACAGGTACCACCTAACAATCTGGCTTTCTGTTCTCTTGCCTAAACAGGACATAATGGGCTATATCATCTGTCAATTGCCTGCTAGTTACCGGGTACTGACTCAGACCGCTCGGAGGTATGGGAACAGGACTCCACCCACTCTGGTCCTTTCAACCAATATCAAAGCTGCTCTAGAAACTGCCTATACCAAGCGAACTATCAGAGTACAAAAGCATGAGTAAAACTCCTCCCTCTTCTGGCTTTAACATTTTGCAACAGTATCGCTCTGTCAGTCTTTCAGATACTGCAACCTGGTAACAAATCTTGCTACAGAAAGTTTCACTATACGAATTAACGGCTAGATTACGAGTTCAGCGTTAGCCTTAAAAAGCAGCGTTAAGGGGTCCTAACGCTGCTTTTTAACGCCCGCTGGTATTACAAGTTTGGCAGGTACAGGTGTACCGCTCACTTATCTTCTGCGACTTTTCCATACCTCAAATCCCCTTACGTCAATTGCATATCCTATCTTTTTAATGGGATTTTCCTAACGCTGGTATTACAAGTCAAGGAAGAAGTGAGCGGTACAGCCTCTACCTCATAGACTCCTACCGCATATAAAAGTCAGTAGTTAAGAGTTTTATGGGCTAACACCGGAACATAAAGCTCTTAACTAAAGTGCTACAAAGTACACTAACACCCATAAACTACCTATTAACCCCTAAACCGAGGCCCCCCACATCGCAAACACTATAATAAAATTATTTAACCCGCCACCTACATTATACCTATGAACCCCTAATCTGCTGCCCCTAACATCGCCGACACCTACATTATATTTATTAACCCCAAAGTCGCCACCACCTACCTACAATTATTAACCCCTAATCTGCCGACCGGACATCGCCGCCACTATAATAAATGTATTAACCCCTAAACCGCCGCACTCCCGCCTCGCAAACACTAGTTAAATTTTATTAACCCCTAATCTGCCCCCCTAATGTCGCCGACACCTACCTACAATTATTAACCCCTAATATTCCGACCCCCAACGTCGCCGCTACTATAATAAAGTTATTAATCCCTAAACCTAAGTCTAACCCTAACCCTAACACCCCCCTAACTTAAATAAATCTATTTTTAATAAATCTAAATAGATTACTATAATTAAATAAATTATTCCTATTTAAAACTAAATACTTACCTATAAAATAAACCCTAATATAGCTACAATATAACTAATAGTTACATTGTAGCTATTTTAGGATTTATTTTTATTTTACAGGCAACTTTGTATTTATTTTAACTAGGTACAATAGCTATTAAATAGTTATTAACATAAAAAATTAAAATTAAAATAAATACAAATATAGCTGTAAAATAAACCCTAATCTAAGTTACAATTACACCTAACACTACACTATAATTAAATGAATTACCTAAACTACCTACAATTAAATACAATTAAATTAAATAAACTAAATTACGGGAAAAAAACACTCCGCTTGGATGAAGATTTCTTCCAGTCTGGATGTCCTCTTCTGCCCGGATAGCATGAAGACTTCGGACCCTCTGGAGGACCTCTTCTTGGCGGACTGGATGAAGAGTTCGGCCCGGCTGGGTGAAGACGGCTCAAGGTAGGGTGATCTTCAGGGGGTTAATGTTTTTTAAGGGGGGATTGGGTGGGTTTTAGAGTAGGGGTATGTGGGTGGTGGGTTTTAATGTTGGGGGGTATTGTATTTTTTTTTACAGGTAATGCCCCGCAAAAAGCCCTTTTAAGGGCTGGTAAAAGAGCTGATTACTTTGGGGCAATGCCCCGCAAAAGGCCCTTTTAAGGGCTATTTGTAATTTAGTGTAGGGTAGGGAATTTTATTATTTTGGGGGGCTTTTTTATTTTATTAGGGGGATTAGATTAGGTGTAATTAGTTTAAAATATTGTAATTTCTTTTTTATTTAGTGGTTTTTTTTCCGTAATTTAGTTTATTTAATTTAATTGTATTTAATTGTAGGTAGTTTAGGTAATTAATTTAATTATAGTGTAGTGTTAGGTGTAATTGTAACTTAGGTTAGGGTTTGTTTTACAGGTATATTTGTATTTATTTTAGCTAGGTAGTTATTAAATAGTTAATAACTATTTAGTAACTATTCTACCTAGTTAAAATAAATACAAAGTTTCTTGTAAAATAAAAATAAATCCTAAAATAGCTACAATGTAACTATTAGTTATATTGTAGCTATATTAGGGTTTATTTTATAGGTAAGTATTTATTTTTAAATAGCAATAATTTATTTAATTATAGTAATTTTATTTAGATTTATTAAAAATAGATTTAAGTTAGGGGGTGTTAGGGTTAGACTTAGGTTTAGGGGTTAATAACTTTATTATAGTAGCGGCGACGTTGGGGTCGGAAGATTAGGGGTTAATAATTGTAGGTAGTTGTCGGCGACTTTGGGGGGGGCAGATTAGGGGTTAATAAAATGTAACTAGTGTTTGCGAGGCGGGAGTGCGGCGGTTTAGGGGTTAATACATTTATTATAGTGGCGGCAATGTCTGGTTGGCAGATTAGTTGTTAATAATTGTAGGTAGGTGGTGGCGACGTTGGTTGCGGTAGATTAGGGGTTAATAAATATAATGTAGGTGTCAGCGATGTTGGGGGCAGTAGATTAGGGGTTCATAAGTATAATGTAGGTGGCGGCGGTGTCCGGAGCGGCAGAGTAGGGGTTAACGATATAATGTAGGTGTCAGCGATAGCGGGGGCGGCAGATTAGGGATTAATAAGTGTAAGATTAGGGGTGTTTAGACTCGGGGGTTTATGTTAGGGTGTTAGGTGTAGACTTAGAAAGTATTTTCCCATAGGAAACAATGGGGCTGCGTTAGGAGCTGAACGCTGCTTTTTTGCAGGTGTTAGAATTTTTTTCAGCCGTCTCAGCCCCTTTGTTTCCTATGGGGAAATCGTGCACAAGCACATTTTAGCCAGCTTACCGCTACCGTAAGCAACGCTGGTATTACAGGGAGAAGTGGCGCTAGATTTGCTCAACGCTCACTTTTCTGAGGCTAACGCAGCCATTCAGAAAACTTGCAATACCAGCGTTGTTTAAAGTGTGCGCTGAAAAAAAAGGCTCATTAGCAACGCAAGTTTTTACCTACAAAACTTGTAATCTAGCCGTCAGTTTCTGGTTCAATGTAATTTCTTAAAAAAAATAAGCATTAGATTTCTTTTCTCTTGTAACTCGCTAGCTGTTACTTCTATGTTTGAAGGGGATTATTGATACCTCTGTCTCTGGACATTTCTAAGTGAATTTAATACCTACTTATCAAATTATTTTTCACTCTCCTCTGATATAGACGGAGACAATATAGTGTTCATCATTGAGAGAGTGATACAAAACTATTTTAGTAAGTCTGCAGTTGAGTTTACAAGTGTGTTACAATATACAAGCTCTTGCATTCAAATGACTGGTCGAAAGTATACAGTAAGCAAAGAAGGGATGGTCACTTCCCTAGGCACAGGCACTTGTCAAAATGGCGGTATGTAAACTTTTATCCAAACTAAAATAAATTATGCCCCTGAGTACGGCACTCCTGACCTGTAACAACCAATCAGGTCACATGTGCTAAAGCTATAGTGATGGGGATACCATGAGTGTCAGTTTTACAAATAATAACAGCTGGGCTTTAGCCTTGCAGTGCCCGCTTCTCCTTGCACCAATGCAGATTCACTAACACTAGGGCAGTCTTTCAGTCTGTTGCCAAACAGGTAAAGCTTCTAAGTCCACTAGTCCAGAGAGGATGTGTAGGGAATTTTGCTCACTGTACTAAAAGTAAAATTACCCACTTTACCGTCCAGAGCAGGTCCTCGGCCTCACTCACACAGTCGACACGGACTCAACAGCATCAATCAGATCTTCTCTATTCCAATTAGTCCACTATCCAAGTAGTTCTCCTCCTGACCTGGGTCCTCTCTTGCTGCCATGCCGCGCCTGTCTCCATCACACGTGACTCTCTACGGGTCGGCTTCTTCCCTCCAGTCCATGTGACTCATTCATTTTCACAGTGCACTCCGGCTCCATAACTGCCTCTATTGGGAGCGTATGAGCCGCGAAGAAGCACCACTGGGTGGCGCTGGTTTTCGGCGCAGCTCATTAAAATCAGCCAACATAGCCATGGGGATAAAAATCGGCGGCTGGAGACCCGGCCGCCTCTATTGGGAGAACTCAGCATAATGAGCTGCAAAAAAACACCACTGGGTGGTGCTGGTTTTCGTGGCTCATTACAAATCTATCAGATTCAGCCAAGTTTGCAAACATAAACATAGCCATATTGCTTTGTCCAAATGAGACCAATTTTTTTTTTTTTTTAAACGTCTTTAAAATGTTTTTCTTCTCTCATTTGACAGGGGAGGCCCTGCCTCACCTGCCTCCTATGATGGCATGTCACTGCCTCCTGTTTGCTAGTACAACTGAATTACTGTGTCGCGAAATGATGTAGGTCTAAAAAGTGTGTCACCAACATGAAAAGTTTGGAAAGCTCTGCCTTAGAGCATACACATGTACAAACAAACACACACTCTCCTGAGCATACACATGTGCACAACAACACACACTCTCCAGAGCATACACATGTACACATAAACTCACACTCTCCAGAGCTTACACATATACATGTACACACAAACACACATTCTCCAGAGCTTACACATATACATGTACACACAAACACACACTCTCCAGAGCATACACATGTACACACACACACTCTCCAGAGCTTACAAATACACATGTACACACAAACACACACTCTCCAGAGCTTACACATACACATGTACACACAAACACACACTCTCCAGAGCTTACACATATACATGCACACACAAGCACACACTCTCCAGACCATACACATGTACACACACACACACTCTCCAGAGCATACACATGTACACACAAACACACACTCTCCAGAGCTTACACATATACATGTACACACACACACACACTCTCCAGAGCATACACATGTACACACAAACACACACTATCCAGAGCTTACACATATACATGTACACACAAACACACACTCTCCAGAGCATACACATTTACACACAAACACACACTCTCCAGAGCATACACATGTACACAGAAACACACACTCTTCAGAGCTTGCACATGTACACACAAATACACACTCTCCAGAGCATATACATATACACACAAACACACACTCTCCAGAGCATATACATGTACACACAAACACACACTCTCCAGAGCATACACATATACATGTACACACAAGCACACACTCTCCAGAGCATATACATGTACACACAAACACACACTCTACAGAGCTTACACATATACACACAAACACACACTCTCCAGAGCATACACATTTACACACAAACACACACTCTCCAGAGCATACACATGTACACACAAACACACACTCTCCAGAGCATACACATGTACACACAAACACACACTCTCCAGAGCATACACATATACATGTACACACAAACACACACTCTCCAGAGCATATACATGTACACACAAACACACACTCTCCAGAGCTTACACATATACATGTACACACAAGCACACACTCTCCAGAGCATACACATGTACACACAAGCACACACTCTCCAGAGCATACACATGTACACACAAAGAAACATTCTCCAGAGCATACACATGTACACACAAACACACACTCTCCAGAGCTTACACATTTACACACAAACACACACTCTCCAGAGCATACACATGTGCACACAAACACACACTCTCCAGAGCATACACATGTGCACACAAACACATACTCTCCAGAGCATACACATACACACAAACACACTCTCCAGAGCATACACATTTACACACAAACACACACTCTCCAGAGCATACACATGTACACACAAACACACACTCTCCAGAGCATACACATGTGCACACAAACACACACTCTCCAGAGCATACACATGTGCACACAAACACACACTCTCCAGAGCATACACATGTACACACAAACACACACTCTCCAGAGCATACACATGTACACACAAACACACACTCTCCAGAGCATACACATGTGCACACAAACACACACTCTCCAGAGCATACACATGTACACACACACACACTCTTCAGAGCATACACATGTGCACACAAACACACACTCTCCAGAGCATACACATGTACACACAAACATACACTCTCCAGAGCATATACATGTACACACAAACACACACTCTCCAGAGCATACACATGTACACACAAACACACACTCTCCAGAGCATATACATGTACACACAAACACACACTCTCCAGAGCATACACATGTACACACAAACACACACTCTCCAGAGCATACACATGTTCACACAAACACACACTACAGAGCACACATACATTTATGTACACATTCTATATTATCATATACATATACACACAAACACACACTACAGAGCACACACAAATGTATGTACAGACTCTATATTATCATATACATGTACATATACTACATACACACACATTCCCTCTTACACACACACATATTTTACAGCATACATAATAATATAACCAGACTTGGCATAACACACAGCACACATTAAATAAACGACAACTAAATGGCATCTCACAGAATTCATTTAGATGGGGTGTTTTTCCTATGAAAGTGGAAAAGGCTCTAATAATCTGTACTGGGGCCAATATTAAAAATACAAAGTATGTGTGTACTGTGCAGTATACTGAAGTGTGTCTGACCTGCAAGGGGGAATCCTGACATTTGGGGAGAACAAGATCAGCTATGGATCATCTAATCAATCAAGCTGATGCTTTTGAATGTGATTCTGGTGCAAGATTAGCTGGTTAAAGAGATTTAGGGCAGTCAACAGGAGCAAAGCAAGGTAGAGACTGAGGGGGAAGCATGGAGGTGCAGACAAATATAAGTTTACTGACTGGAACAGCAGAACTACTATGGGAAGCTGTTAAAACTGAGACAGAGAGAAAACAAAAATATTAAAATAAACCTTACCTTAAAGGACCAGTCAACACATTAGATTTGCATAATCAACAAATGCAAGATAACAAGACAATGCAATAGCACTTAGTCTGAACTTCAAATGAGTAGTAGATTTTTTTATAACAAATTTGAAAGTTATGTATATTTCCACTCCCCTTGTATCATGTGATAGCAATCAGCCAATCACAAATGCATATACGTATAGTCTGTTAATTCTTGCACATGCTCAGTAGGATCTGGTGACTCAAAAAATGTAATTATAAAAGACTGTGCACATTTTTTTTTAATGGAAGTAAATTGGAAAGTTGTTTAAAATTACATGCTGTATCTGAATCATGAAAATTTGATTTATCCTGAGTGTCCCTTTAATGTGTGAAGTATCAGCATGACACTATGGGGCCGATTTATCAAGCTCTGCATGGAGCTTGATGCCCCTTGTTTCCGGCAAGCCTTCAGACTCACTGGAAACAGAAGTTATGAAGCAGCAGTCTAAAGACCGCTGCTCCATAACTTGTCTACCTGCTCTGAGGCCGCGGACAGACATCAACCCGATCGAATACCATCTGCTAGCAGGGGCGGTATTTCACCAGCAGTTCACAAGAGTGTGTGACAGGAATTGAACAGCGCTTGCAACCTTGGTGAAAAAACAAATTACAATGTTTAAAATATTTAAATGTTCAGAATAAACAGCTATGATGATAATAATACAAAAATACAAGATTGTGGTACAATAAAAAATAGGATAACACACCTATGGTAATAGGTTTATCTAAAAAAGAAAAAGAGAATAAAAGAAAAAAGAAAAATACAAATACTGGTCTGAATATCAAACAAACAAAATCCCCATGAACCACAAACCCCAAAGGTTTACTCACAAGCAAAATGACCAAGAAACCAGTTGCAGCCAATTTACCGGAGGGTTTTACTTCGATCCACCCAGAGCAGGGTAGAATCCAAAAGTACCTGTGGGAAAATAAAGCGCAACCAAAATCAAGTGTAGGATATTTTAAATAAGACACAAAACACTACTATATTGCACTTACAATGTTTACAATCTTTATTGCACGTCAGCCAATTTCAACAAATCTTGGCAAATGTTCCAGTAAAATGAAATATGAAAGCAAAGTTAAAAATCCTCCATAAAGCCGTAGCTCATAAGAAATCCTCCACTAGCGTGTCTCAATCGTTAACGTTCACAGCATACATCCTCACGTCCCGTGTTCGGCTGCATCCAGTAGCATAAATCTTGATTGTTGAGCTGGGAGGTAGATGCAAGGTGAATCTTCTATGGATCATCGGGTACACCAATCTTAGCCTTAACGCATTTCTACCACCACCATGCGGTCTTTCTCAAGAGGAAGTATATCCACAAAAGGTACAGGTTTCCTTATATAGCTAATAGTCCATTCTCATTGGTTAAAAAAACGCTCCGATCCATCTAATCCAAAGTCTTTAATACTGAGCATAGCGAGCTGAATAAAAACAGCTTCCAAGGATATTTAATACTTGAAAATAATAAAATTAATGAAAATCTTAAACTCTAAGGCTTGAAACCAAATTCATATGGGGAAACTATTGAACATTTAACATATTTACAATATTATTTGAACACTAAAAATAACTACCTTATAATCAATTCATATCTCATAGTATAAACAAAAGGATAAATTCATAAAACTATCAACGTACAAATGTCCATTAAAAATGCTACTCATATATTTAATGATAGCAAAACCTCATTTCATTAAGACAATTCTATAAAATTAATTAATTAATCTAACCTCTTATCTACCTACATGCCCTGAGTTGTTGAACTGAGAAAATGCCTACTGAGATGGGCCAATGTGACCTTATCCTAAAATCTAAAATCTATACCATAATCATAATTACATGGAATCCAACTGATCTACATATTGTGGAAACCTAATAGGAAAAAACAGACACTGACAAACAGCTTTACATAAAAGCGGCCAAATCCAAATCAACATTCAGACCCCCTGGATACAAACAGTTCAACATCTGTATCCAGTAGGTGTCCTGTTTCCGGAGGGACAATAATCTATTGGGTCTATTAGGGAGAATCCAGTCAATGACTTGGATCCTCAAGGTCCTCAAATCACCCCCGTGGACATCCCTAAAATGAAGGGGGACACTGTGATTGTCCTGTTTGTTTTTAATACTGTTTAGATGTTCAGTAAACTTACGCCTGATTTTCCTTTTAGTGAGCCCTACATATATACGGTCACACCCGCATGTCAAGAAATAAACCACGTGTGTAAAATCACATGTACAATGGCATGTGGTATGAAACTTCTTGGTATGATCACTATTAAAAAAAGGTGGAATTCACATTTTTATGTTCCCTCCAGTTGCTCTGAGTGGGTATTGCTTTTTATTTTTTATGGGTTTTAATTTACTCGGGGCCAATAGATTTTTGAGATTCCTTCCTTTTTTAAAAATGATTGATGGATTGTCGGTCAGCATCGGTGCCAGTAGGGTATCTGATTTAAAAATTCCCCAGTGTTTCTTAAAAACTTCCTTCATTATTTGGTTGCCTTCATTAAAAGTAGTGACAAACCTAACTGGATCCTTAATATTTTGTTGTTGTTGACTCCTATTGATAGTATTCTACTTTCTTAAGAGCAAGTCCCTATCTTGATCAGACGCTCTAATTCTGGCTTCTTCTATTATATTAGTTTTATATCTCTTCTCTATAAATTTATTTGCCAGTATATCTGCCTCTTTATTAAAATCTTTTAAGGATGTGCAGTTCCTTCTAAGTCTAAAAAACTCCACCTCAGTTCTGGAGTGATTCTCAGTGAACTTCAGGTTGTAGTCATTATCATTGATATATTCAATGAATTTACCTACAGATCTAAGGTCCCCTTCCCATAAAATGATAATGTTATCAATATATCTATGATACCTGACTACATTATCCCTGAAGTGATGAGGTTTCCAAATATATTCGTTCTCGAAGGTATGCATATATATATATATTCGCATATGATGGGGCAAATTTGGTCCCCATCACTGTGCCTCTAATTTATCTATAATATGTGCCATCGAAAAAAAAAATAGTTGTGATCAAGAATGAACTGTATGCACTCAAAAATAAATTCCTGATGAACATTTGGAAATCTCCAATTCGCCAATTCTGTTTTCACAGCTCTTATGCCTCTGTCATGTGGTATCGACATATATAATGCCGATATGTCACATGTAATCCAACAATAATTCTCTTTCCAGAAAAAGCAATACCCACTCAGAACAACTGGCTTAGCTTAAGGGAGGGAACATACAAATGTGGCAAAAATAATTGTGGAATGTGTAAACATGTTGATATGAATTCTACCTTTTTTAATAGTGATCATACCAAGAAGTTTCATACCACATGCCTTTGTACATGTGATTTTACACATGTGGTTTATCTCTTGACATGCGGGTGTGACCTATATATGTAGGGCGCACTGAAAGGAAAATCAGGCGTAGGTTTACTGAACATCTAAACAATATTAAAAACAAATCTGGACAATCACAGTGTCCCACTTCATTTTAGGGATGTCTACGGGGGTGATTTGAGGACCTTGAGGATCCAAGTCATTGACTGGATTCCCCCTAATAGACCCAATAGATTATTGTCCCTCCAGAAACAGTAGACCTACTGGATACAGACGTTGAACTGTTTGTATCCAGGGGGTCTGAATGTTGATTTGAATTTGGCCGCTTTTATGTAAAGCTGTTTGTCAGTGTCTGTTTTTTCGTATTAGGTTTCCACAATATGTAGACCAGTTGGATTCCATGTAATTATGATTATGGTTTAGATTTTAGATTTTAGGATAAGGTCACATTGGCCCATCTCAGTAGACATCTTCTCAGTTCAAGAACTCAGGGCATGTAGGTAGATAAGAGGTTATATTAATTAATACATTTATAGAATTGTCTTAATGAAATTAGGTTTTGCTATCATTAAACATATGAGTAGCATTTTTCATGGACATTTGTACGTTGATAGTTTTATGAATTTATCCTTTTGTTTATACTATGAGATATGAATTGATTATAATAAGGTAGTTATTTTTAGTGTTCAAATAATATTGTAAATATGTTATATGTTCAATAGTTTCCCCATATGAATTTGGTTTCAAGCCTTAGAGTTTAAGATTTTCATTAATTTTATTATTTTCGAGTATTAAATATCCTTGGAAGTTGTTTTTATTCAGATCGCTATGCTCTGTATGAAAGACTTTGGATTAGATGAATCGGAGCATTTTTTTTTTTTAAATATATTTTTATTGAGATATTAGAATTTCCAAGTACAAAGCATTTGTCCAGTTACAGTAAAAGTACAGGAGTGTGACATATGCAGTTTGAGAACAAGGAAAAAAAAAAAAAAACGTTGCAAAGCATACTATACGATCGTGAGTCCATAAATGTGTGTAACATTTTGTTAAGTCCTTTAAAAGGGGAAAGAGAGATGGTGATAGGGGAATACATGCTAAGGTTCCCGATAAATAAGAGAGTCTTCATTGATGTAGCGAGATATGAGACGCAAAAAGATAAAACAATTTCAAATATAGGTATGTAGTATACGCAACTGTTCAACAACCAATGAGAGAGTAAGTGGACTGAGCTTAAAGGGATCTCTTTTTTTCCAAGGTGGTTTATGTTTAGTATGTAATAGTAAATGAAATAGGTATAGTGTTGGGGGAGTAACAGCAGACAAAGAGCTGCTCGAAGATAAAAGGGAGGGGTGTGGGGGGGCGTGGTGGGCTATTGTTAATGTGAATATAATAATGAGGCTTATGAATAGGAAGGGTTCCCTTGTGGTCATTGTAAAGTCTGCAACAAGTAACTTAGAGCACTATCACTTAATCAACCAACACCTCCCAGGCAACCATAGATTATAGGAAGTGCACAACAACACAAGCTATTGGCTAACATCTGAAATGTAAAACATCAAAAGCATTGTCTCAGGAACAATTACCTAGGAAAAGTTGCTAAAAAGAACAGTTATGAAAAGCATTAGACATATATAACGATAGTTCAGTTCCCAGTTATTAATCACTACAGGGAGTGCAGAATTATTAGGCAAATGAGTATTTTGACCACATCATCCTCTTTATGCATGTTTTCTTACTCCAAGCTGTATAGGCTCGAAAGCCTACTACCAATTAAGCATATTAGGTGATGTGCATCTCTGTAATGAGAAGGGGTGTGGTCTAATGACATCAACACCCTATATCAGGTGTGCATAATTATTAGGCAACTTCCTTTCCTTTGGCAAAATGGGTCAAAAGAAGGACTTGACAGGCACAGAAAAGTCAAAAATAGTGAGATATCTTGCAGAGGGATGCAGCACTCTTAAAATTGCAAAGCTTCTGAAGCGTGATCATCGAACAATCAAGCGTTTCATTCAAAATAGTCAACAGGGTCGCAAGAAGCGTGTGGAAAAATCAAGGCGCAAAATAACTGCCCATGAACTGAGAAAAGTCAAGCGTGCAGCTGCCAAGATGCCACTTGCCACCAGTTTGGCCATATTTCAGAGCTGCAACATCACTGGAGTGCCCAAAAGCACAAGGTGTGCAATACTCAGAGACATGGCCAAGGTAAGAAAGGCTGAAAGACGACCACCACTGAACAAGACACACAAGCTGAAACGTCAAGACTGGGCCAAGAAATATCTCAAGACTGATTTTTCTAAGGTTTTATGGACTGATGAAATGAGAGTGAGTCTTGATGGGCCAGATGGATGGGCCCGTGGCTGGATTGGTAAAGGGCAGAGAGCTCCAGTCCGACTCAGACGCCAGCAAGGTGGAGGTGGAGTACTGGTTTGGGCTGGTATAATCAAAGATGAGCTTGTGGGGCCTTTTCGGGTTGAGGATGGAGTCAAGCTCAACTCCCAGTCCTACTGCCAGTTTCTGGAAGACACCTTCTTCAAGCAGTGGTACAGGAAGAAGTCTGCATCCTTCAAGAAAAACATGATTTTCATGCAGGACAATGCTCCATCACACGCGTCCAAGTACTCCACAGCGTGGCTGGCAAGAAAGGGTATAAAAGAAGAAAATCTAATGACATGGCCTCCTTGTTCACCTGATCTGAACCCCATTGAGAACCTGTGGTCCATCATCAAATGTGAGATTTACAAGGAGGGAAAACATTACACCTCTCTGAATAGTGTCTGGGAGGCTGTGGTTGCTGCTGCACGCAATGTTGATGGTGAACAGATCAAAACACTGACAGAATCCATGGATGGCAGGCTTTTGAGTGTCCTTGCAAAGAAAGGTGGCTATATTGGTCACTGATTTGTTTTTGTTTTGTTTTTGAATGTCAGAAATGTATATTTGTGAATGTTGAGATGTTATATTGGTTTCACTGGTAAAAATAAATAATTGAAATGGGTATATATTTGTTTTTTGTTAAGTTGCCTAATAATTATGCACAGTAATAGTCACTTGCACACACAGATATCCCCCTAAAATAGCTAAAACTAAAAACAAACTAAAAACTACTTCCAAAAATATTCAGCTTTGATATCAATGAGTTTTTCGGGTTCATTGAGAACATGGTTGTTGTTCAATAATAAAATTAATCCTCAAAAATACAACTTGCCTAATAATTCTGCACTCCCTGTATATTGAGAGATTAAACTAGGTTTGTATGTGATTAGAAGTGTCTAAACCCTTCACCTTCTTAAGATCAATGGGCGCTTCTAAGGTCTAACTAACTATGGATATGATCAGGGAGTCTTATAATAATGATAACATAAGGTTATATGCTTAAGGGAGATATAATACTGGTATTTGGGAGTGCATATTCTCTAATAGCAGAGTATGGGGTCAAGGGTTACTGAGGGTGAGTGAAATTATTTGTATGTATCAGTGGAGGAGGACCAGCACCCATGTAATGGGCCAGATACTGTTTACTTCTCTACTACAAGGGTACAAAAATTGCAGATGTGATATTTAAATTATGACTAATAATGACATCTACATATATGAATAAGGTATTAGCACAATAATAAGGTATATGCAGCCAACTCATGTCCTCATTTGTGCCGCTGCTGGCAATGAGATAGGTATCCTTAAAGCTGAGTATTTCTCTGGGTTGGTAGGGCGCGCTATCTGGTTATCCTGAGTAAGACTAAAAGCTTATTAGAAGCTGAGCGCTCATAGGTGGTGATTAGCTATAATACTCCAGACAGAGATAATTAGAAGTAAGGTATGGCATATCTTATGCAGCAGAGGCACACCAATTAAGTAAAGTCAGATTGAGTGTAAGGAGCCTATCCTAAGATCAAAGTGTAAATCCACATCCCTCAATAACACATCAGAGTCTAGGTGTATGTAATAGACGAGATGCGTAAACTAGTAAAAAACACCTACATGTTTCACAGGCATAAATAACAGCGCAGTTAAGAGTCTATATAGGAGTGACAGGGGTCCTAATAAGACACAAGGTACTCTACAATCAGTGTTGTCCATTAGTTGGGAACATCCTCAGTAACTTAAGAGTAAACGTGTATGTGTAAATATAAACAGAACAAACATGCATTATCTGTACAATAAATCAACATGTTCTATAATAATAAGAAATGAGTTATAGCTTCTGAGGGTCTGGCTTCAGCCAAGGTCTCTTATTGTGCAGGTCATGGAAGCAGTCATACAGTTATGGAGAAATCAGACCCCTCCAGGGCATCGGATGGGCATCCTTATGTATACGTAAAAAGCAGTATAGACCCTTATAAAAGAGATGCTATGGAGAGCCTTATCAAGTAGTGTGAAGTGAAATTACCCCACTCCAGTCCTCAGGCACTTGCGTTTATCCAGGAGGTGCGGTGTTCCCTGAAATAGCCCGTACACGGCTAGGTTATAGCATGGAGGATAGAGGTCTCTTTTGTAGTAGGAATTCTGGGCCATCAATGCTAGCAGGGGGACTAGCTGAGGTCGCATGCAATATAACTTGGACACAAGCTCATTGTCGGACTCATCTGTATTCTCTGTCTCAGTGATGATCGGCCACCTCGCCACCGAGTCCAGGACTGTAGCCGCATCTCCCAAGCTATGACCATTTAGGGGTGTGAGGAAAATCACTCGAGCTTGACCCTCATTAGCCTGTTTAGTATGTTCGGCTAGGTAGTCACTAGGCACGTAGGAAGGGTGGGTCTCAGGAAACTTTGCCGGATGTAACAGCCAATTATCCCATCCGCCATGTTTCAGTCCAGGGTGAGTAGTCGGCTGGCTGGGATCATAGATAAGTGAATCAGGTTCTCCATTTTGGAGAAGGAAGACATGTTGCCTCAGGTCATCAAATTGCCTATCTATAGTGTGCTCTATTGCAGCGAGTGCTGCCATGACCTGTGACTCCAGCTTGGTTTAATGTTAGATGCGTGTTTAGCGGTGCTTTAATTCCTTCCCACATACCTCAGATACATGAATAGCCTGCCCAGTTCTATTCGCATAGCTAATTATGAGTTGTGAGATTGTTCAGTAGTAGCTGCTGAATGTGGCACGCCGGGAGAGGGTGATGAGGTTTCTGTGCCTTTAGGCCTCTATGCTGCTTATCAGGGTATAAACCGGGTGAATGTCCCAAAGCTTGGTATTTTCTTGTTCAGCGCATATACATGCAGATAGATGTACAGTTTAAAAGATAATATGCTATTTGACTCCTCATAAAATTGAAAGAATATAGATCACAGACAGGAGGTCTCTGGATTTGCGTCCTCTCCCGGCGCTGCTTGGACACGCCCCCCGAATTGGAGCATTTTTTAACCAATGAGAATGGACTATTATCTATATAAGGAAACCTGTACCTTTTGTGGATATACTTCCTTTTGAGAAAGACTGCACTGTGGTGGTAGAAACGCGTTGAGGCTAAGACCATCCATAGAAGATTCACCTTGCATCTACCTCCCAGCTCAACAATCAAGATTTACACTACTGGATACAGCTGAACGCGGGACATGAGGACGTATGCCGTGAGCGGTAATGATTTAGACACGCTAGTGGAGGATTTCTTATGAGCTACGGATTTATGGAGGATTTTTAACTTTGCTTTCATATTTCATTTTACTGGAACATTTGCCAAGATTTGTTGAAATTGGCTGACGTGCAATAAAGATTGTAAACATTGTAAGTGCAATACAGTAGTGTTGTGTGTCTTATTTAAAATACCCTACACTTGATTCTGGTTGCACTTTATTTTCCCACAGATACTTTTAGCAATTCATAAGAACTGCTGGTGTAATGATAAATGCCGACACTGTATGCTTTCAGCATTTATCGATGTGCGGCGGACATGATATGCTACATCGTATCAATTCAGCTCGCACATTAATAAATAAACCCCTATTCATCAGCCACAGCAGCACATGTTTCTTCTTTGCTAGGAACAAGTTCCCTCTCACCCTGCACTAGGCAATGCTGCATGGGGAGGGGCGTGTGTGCACTCACTTATTCTTCCCACTGACACTTTTTTAAAAAGCACTGTTCCCCTAACAAACTTCAGTTAGCTGATCTGAGGGCCACAGCAGGAAGAGCAGGGCTAAGGGGACAAGCAGACTGGATGCTGTCTGTCCAAGGCTGCAGGGATAGAATGTGAGACGAGTCACACAGCCTCAAGACTGAAGAAAGCAGTGTCTGCAGCTGCACAGATGTTCAACTCCTAATGTGCCTGCCGCTTCAGCTTTCTGCTGCCTGCACCTACAATCAGCCCTACCCTGAACACTCCCCAGCACCAGATCAGTTACCTGGCAACAGTGGTAACCCCAGCAGGACCTTTTCTGATGCAGTGGGATTGGCTGGATGCCGAGCTAGGGCTTAGCATTCAGTGCTGCACAGTGCACACCTAAATCAGCAAATGGAACTAGCTTGGCATGTCACATGAAACCGGCATGCAGAGAACCTTTACTGTGACAGTATTAGGACTAACTGTGTGCCCCCCAAAGTCACATGACATCAGCAGTTTGGCATGAATAAATAAAAGTTTATTAATTTTTTTTAGGACTCTTGGGCCCCTCAACAAAGACTGGGCCCTGGGCAGCTGTCCCTTTTTCCCTGTGTTAAAGACGGCCCTGCTCACTAGATCCTGTGAGACAATTCTCCAGCAGTGCTGATATAAAGGCAAAGGAGCTATTTGTAAACTATTTAAAACAACCCAGCAGATAAAGTGGATCATTATGAGCAAATTATAATGGAGCAAAATATATGATAAACTGTCCCTTTAATGTATTAATTTTACTGTGAAAGTTATAACCCAAATTGTTAGATTCCAATCTACCCAAAAGACCTTCTGATACTTATAAGATAAGATAGGTTATTGTGGTGTTTTAAAATATAAATCCAGTAGATTCATTTGGCATACATGAACACCTACTATACCAGGGGTGGCAACATTATGGCACAAGTGTCCAAGATTGCAATCAAAACCAATTTGTTTGCATTATGCCTCTGAGCTACCATCATACTGCTTGTTTCATTGCTGTAGTTGTAGTGCATAAGACATATTTTTTCTTACTCCTGCTATATTAATAATCAAGCTTTAATTATTGTTAAGCATTATGCATTTATAAAAAAATAACTTAAATGTTTCTTTAATGTCCCTTTACATTTTATAAAGTCACTGTGGGTTCTTATGAGAGGCATTTAGAAGATTATTATAAGGAAAAAGGAGGTCTGTAAATTAGCACAAGAATGGCTACCCTGAAAAAAGAGGTTAGTTCCAAAAGACCTCTAAACAATAAATATTAGAAACCAAATACAGGGTGCGCTAATGAAAGCTGCTAATAAAGAGGGTTAAGTTAAACTAATAATTGCAGAGTATGTAGAAAACAAGTGGATATGATAATATCATAAAATATATTTTAATATATTAAAATGAACCCTAATACATGTAAACTTACAATGAAAATAATTATGAATGTACTCTAAATGAAATGAAAAATAAACAAAAAGATATATAAAAAAATATATTAATAAAACATAAAATAAAATAAATAAAATAAATAAAACCACCGGTGGAAAAAATCAGGAGGAAAAAATGGAAAAAATGGAAGTCCGTGAGGGGCTTAAAAATGTATCCAAATAAACACAGTTCATAGGTTAAAAAGCAAATGAAAAAAATATATATAGTGGAAGTCAAATGAGAGCATGGAAAGCAGCTGAGTCAGTCTGTGTGGCTGTATCAATGTAATTTTGCATCAATGTAACATTCGAGTAGAAAGTTCCGTGGATGGCTAAAAAGACGATCTGCATTCAAATGGAAAAGTCAGTGACATAAATGATTCATCTTACAAGTTGGACTCACCCAGAATACGAAGCTATTTTCTGTTTGCTTCTCCGTGTGCTAGAGTAGTAGGTCCGAAGTGAACACGTTAGACCCTTGGTGGTTAAGAAATTACCTTTCAGGTGAGCAGTATCGCTCCAGCGTGTACTGTGGTTTGCCGGATTGTGCAGCGTGTGCGGGGTCACGTGATATTTTGTTCCAATTAGATACACGGATTACCGGGTGGTCTGTGGTTCAGCGTGTAAGTGATGTCTGCAGATTCTGATAGTCACAGCTAGCCAAACTTGTAAATGTGAGATGGGAAACAATGTTACATAGCAGTTAGGATTGTTTACGAAGAGTTCCAAAGTGGAAAACAACAGAGCGCTCTGTATGTTACATAAGACTTGGTAGTAAAACAATCTCAATGTTGCGGATCAACGCGTTTCAGCTGATGTAGCCTTTTTCAAGATAAATTCAGACTGCTTGCTGCTCACCTTTTATAGAGGATAATTGTTTGTGACTCCTCCTTAATGGGTGCTCAGTTTTTTCTTTTTACTTTTTTTCTTAAAGGGACGTATCCATTCCATGCTTCAAATAGTCTCTCATAAGATAACGGACTCTCATTTTTAAAACATAATATATATACACACATGTATAAATCTCATGTGTAAAGTTATAAACGAAAAAATAAATAAAAAATGAAAAAATAAGTAAACATCCTATTTATGGCAATTTATGTGTAAAATGAACTTAAATAAAATTAAATAAAATTCCTTGTCTAATTCATATCTAGGGGAAAAAATATATTATTCTCCTACGGTGATCTATAAAGTGAAGAAAGAGCTAATAGGTGTTGTGAATAAATAATCTAAAACTTATGTGCATATAATAAATTTAATACATTTGTTAGATTTAAATGAGTTGTGTAAGCTAATCTTATCAGTGTAAATTGATGAATAGAAGTGAAAGAAATCTAATAGATAAAAAATATAATAAGATGTATTTAATATTTATTACATAAAAAATGTATAAAGTACAATATTATACAAACTAGTGGTGTCTTTTCAATCTTGTGTTTAGTGAAAATTGTGATTGTGAAAAATTAATAGTTGAAAATAATTGCACTTAATAGTGTATAAACTTATAACTTAGTTGAATTAACTGACTATTTAGATGGTTTTTTGTATTGTTTTATTTGTCTGTTATAAAAACTTAAAATCGAAGATAAATATTAAATTAATTAATAATAATTAAATGAAATTAAAATAAAAATTCAAAATAAAAATTTGTATTGATATTAAACTCTAAGTTGTATTGTTTAATTAGGAGTAAAATATAGTTGGTGAAGAAATTTTTGTTTATTTTAAATATATATGATTTATTAATGCATTACAGAATTTAAATCAAGTTCTGCATTTAAACCAGATGGTTCAAGAGTTTTGAATTGGAATATCAATTCTGCTTCGGCCCGTAGCAACTTTTTATTGAGGTCACCCCCTCTCCAATTGTTAGTAATTTTTCTTATACCCCAGTATTTTAGACCCATTGTGTTTTGATTATGGCATTCTTTAAAGTGTCTAGATAGTAGATGCCCTGTGAATCCGTGTTCAATGTTTAAGAGATGTTCACGGATTCTATCTTTAAGGGGGCATGAAGTCTCCCCTAAATACTGTTTGAGACAAGGACACTGAATCAGATACACCACATTATAGTCAGTGCACCTGATGCAGTCCCTGATCTCAAAATCTTTATTGGTGGTGGTCGACTTTACCCATTTGGTTTTATTACTGAATTTACAGGCTTTACAATTAATACACGGGTAAAACCCTTTTAATTTTTGGGATTCAAAATCCCCTTCAATTAATTTTTTCTTTGTATCTTTAAAGGCACTGGGGGCTAATATGGTTTTTAGATTTCTTGCCTTTTTAAATAACATTGCTGGTTTTTCAGGTAGCAATTCACCGATGATTGGGTCTCTCTGTAAAATATACCAGTGTTTATTGAGAATGGATCTAATGTGATTATGGTGGATGTTATAATCAGTTATAAATGGTAACCAGAGTGAGTCTGCACCTGTATTGTTACTGATTGTATTGGTTTTATCCCTTCTTTTTAAAAGGTCGCTTCTATTCTTGTCTCGAGCTGCAATTTTAGCTGACTCTATTTTATTTTTATTGTAACCCTTATCAAGGAATTTCCTCTCTAGATATGATGACTGTTCGTCATAATTGGCTAGTGTGGTGAAATTCTTTCTAATTCTAGAAAATTGGTTTGGTGGAATATTCTCTATCCACTTTCTATAGTGACAACTTTGACTATGTACATAATTATTAGATTCAACTTCCTTGAAGTGTGTTTTTGTGTGAATTTCACCATTGTTTATTTCAATTTTTATGTCCAGATAACTAAGTGTATGTTTACTATGTTCGTAAGTGAAGTTGAGGCCAAAAGTGCTTGTACTAAGGTCGTCTAAAAGTAACTCAAATAATTCCAGATCCCCTTCCCAAATAATAAAAATATCGTCTATAAATCTACGATAGAGCACCAAGTTCGCCTCCCAAGTGCCGTTGTAAATTACCATATCTTCAAGATGTCCCATAAATAAATTGGTTTCTAATATTTAGAAGATTATTGACAATTTGGACAAATACTCTCAAAATGGGTCACAATCTCCTAATACCTTACATGGGGACAATTCTAAGCATTCAAGCTGTTGTTCAAAGGAATGTTGACTTTTCACATCCTACACTTTGGATGTTGTAACATGCACTGCTCATCATTGGCCAATAAACATTGGTCTTTGATGGAAAAAGGGTTAAACATTTATTTCTCTTCTGATTTTACAATCAACCATGCTTCCATGTGCTAAATAAAATCCTGCATTAACCATTTCCCCCTTTCTTTATTTTGTACTTATCTAGTTTAAATTCAACTCCCCTGCTATCTTCTCATTGGCTGTCCTTTCTCATTGGTATCTCCTCTCTCACTTATACTATCTAACCACACATTATTTAAAACCCCTCTCCTCTGATTTTACTCTTCCAGTTGTGCATACTATTTAATAATACCTTGTATATATGTATGAATATTTACTACAAGGGGGTATATGGAGATGTGAGCAAGCATATGAGTGTGTATATATGTAAGTGTATGAATATGTAAATATACATGGTTTGGGGAAGGGACAGGGTTACCTGGGATTGTGTCAGTACAGACAGAATTTGAGCAGCTCCAGGCTTTGATTAATGTAACCAATACATATAAGAGAGAGGGATGTCCGTATGTATTTTAGGCACATCTGCTGCTCTGCATGAAGAGTATTGATCTAGGCTATAAGCAGAGCAGTGGGTGTACCCATTGTTTAGCCTATGGGACAAGTGACACATTATCTGATTGGCTTTTAAAATATAAGAAAGACTTGCCATTAAATATGGCAGAAAGAGTGAGCAAAGAACACTTAACCTGAGTCCAAAACTAGCCATTGAAAACAAGATACGTTTTGTATCACAATAAACACCCCCCCTGTAAAAATAAAACCCCTAGAATGTTTGCACCTCAAAAATGATTCCACAAATTAGCACATTTAGGCAAGTATCCACGATTGCCTTTATCATTGGTAACAATGTATATGGAGTTTTACTGGGTAAAGCCAAGCAGAGATATTTGCCTAGATGTGCTAATTGCCTGGCAATCATTTCTATTGATTTACTTTTGCGATATGGAGGATTGTAATCTCATGCTTTTATCTCCACCATAATTTTAATGAATTTTGATTTTGCTCTGGAATGAGCTTTACCTAGCAGCATTAAAAAATCTAACTACTTCTGATGAGTTCTAATAAGAATGAAACAGCTTCTTGGAGTGATTTTTGTATTTGCTGCACTTACCCCATTAGGGGACTGCTGTGTGTTAGCACAGTATTTGAAGCAAAAAGCCTGAGATGTTGCATATCTAATTTGTACATCTTACCCAGATGTGCATTGGTAACAATGTATATGGAGTTTTACTGGGTGAAGGCAAGCAGGGATACTTGCCTAGATGTGCTACTTGCCTATGCAATAAGTTATATTGATTATATATGTGTATATATATATATATATATATATATATACACACACACAGTATATATATATATATATATATATATATATATATATATATATATATATAGATAGATAGATAGATAGATAGATAGATAGATAGATAGATAGATAGATAGATAATTCTATAAAGGTATAGATATATACAGATATATGTAGGAATATCTATTTATAAATAGGTAGAACATATTTCCCTATGTGAAGAACATTGTAATGTGAAATATTTACAGTACAAACACAGTGAAACACTTATGAATATGAATATGAATATGAATACTGCATAAATATGATTTTACATGTTTTCAGCTACTTGCATGAAAAAGGCTCCTATGCACATATGTATACATATGTATTTATGTGTTTATATGTGTGTGTATATATATATATATATACATCTTTAGACATGTACATATACATGTCTAAAGATGTGTATATATATATATATATATATATATATACACACACATATAAACACATAAATACATATGTATACATATGTGCATAGGAGCCTTTTTCATGCAACTCTTTGCGCTTCAGAAGTAGTGTGCGTATTAAAAGATTGAATTAAATACGTTCACTTGAGCACAATTAAGTGTTAGTTGTTAGGAAACAAAAGGACTGCAAAAGGCTTTAACACTGAGATCAGTGTTAAAGCCTTTTGCAGTCCTTTTGTTTCCTAACAACTAACACTTAATTGTGCTCAAGTGAACGTATTTAATTTAATCTTGTAATACGCACACTACTTCTGAAGCGCAAAGAGTTGCGATAAACCCCTTTTTGCTTGCGCGCAACAGTTAGAGAGCCACTCGTTATCTAGCTCTAAGTTTGCAAGAGGGTTAAGTATGCTAGAGAGCCACTGTAAGCATTAACTTGCACTAAGGGTTACAGTACGAAATAGGTGCAGTAGGGGTCATCATATGGGTAATTTATTCTTGGGAGATTTTGCACATGCATGACATATGTTTGTCTCAATGCTTAAAGGGATATAGCAGCTTTATCACTGTAATTATTATGGAAGACAAATTAACCCACAACTAATTGCAGGGAATATAAATAATTACAATATTATGGGCTAGATTACAAGTGAAGTGCGGGCACGTGGTAGCAATTAGCGCTTATAAAATTAACCAGAGATTAGATCTCTGGTTAATTTTCTGAAAGTGCCCCAAATGCCCCCAAAATCAAGTGCTAGTTTTCATTTTAAAAAATAAAAATGTAGCATTTTAAAAAAACTGCACTTTTGGGGGGTAAAATCGGTAAGTGCCTTTATATTGCAGTCTATGGGAACTGTGTCTTCCCAGTAAATATATATGTACTGTATATGCTTATATACATATATATGTATACGTTTATATGTGTATATACATATATTAAAAAAGACGATGCGATAAGTCCGTGTATTAAATAAAATAAATCCTTTATTGACACAAGTTAAAACATGACCTCGGAGTCCATCTTATGTTGATTGTAGACTACATATTAGGCACATATTCTTTATATAATATACAATTGATAAGTGAGATTTATTTCTTATTCATAAGATTGTATTTACTTTGAATTGTGCATTGTAAAAGGTATATACAGGAGTTAAGATTGACGTTTTACTATTAGTATTGATATGGATATCTTAGTACTGTTTTTGAATTCATTTGTGAACGGAGCTTTACACTCAATAGGACACCTAAGTTTGTGTTTCGGGGAGACAGTTTAGGCAATTTAGCAATAATGTTGAATTTTGCCTGACATTTGGTCACTCCATATTTTATTATGCTTTAATATGTAGCTTCCAGATCAGACATAAAATATCAAATGTTAAGCAATGTACATAATATGTAGTATATTGCTATACATTGTGCTGGTTTGTGACAACGTTCACAGTTTGTACTTTGTATCTGTATTTTCATCTTTGTTACTTTATGCGGGTTGTGACCAGTATGTACCATTTATAATCCTGCTGGCTTTTTTTCATTTTGATATACTAACGCAGGCAATAAGTAATATGGCTTAAGGGGTGTGTTTATGTAAATGTATCAATTTTTGATTAACCAATTAAATTTGTTTTAACCATTTAAACAGTTGCAGTGTGCCAGATAGTACAGGTTATTATTACGGCTCACGCCGAAACTCGTAAGCCAGTCTGACACACTACACCCTTGCTGATGTTCCGTGGACTCTGAGGTCATGTTTTAACTTGTGTCAATAAAGGATTTATTTTATTTAATACACGGACCGATCGCATCTTCTTTTTGAATTACCTTGATATTGCCAGAGGATTGGTCTGTGTTTTGGGACAGCCGGCTGGTTCCCTTTGTATCTATTGGATACAGCTCCACATGTGACTGCTTCACCACGTATCCTGTGATGTAGTCGGTGCGAAGAAGGAAGCGACAGACACGATAGGTGCACAGCAGGCATGGTACTCTAAACGGGCCGCAAGGTTTGTTTATCGCGGGTCCGTGAGTAGACTCGGTCGGATCTGAGTTTCCTGCATGTGAACACCCCAATAAGGTCCTCATCCAGGAGGAGAGAAAAAGGTGACCCGTTACTTCAATTACATCTTATTGTGTTGCAAAGGAACTTTACAAAGAGTGAACTAGCCGTTTTGCATTTATAATCTATTACCTAGACTACTTTGCAGCAATACCTTTGTGACTTTGTATATACATATATTAACACATAAATATATATGCATATAAGCAGCATATCCACATAGATTTACACTTTCATGCCATCGCTGCGCTACTTACCCCTTTGGCTGCATGATGTTCTCATGTTGTGCCTCACAGCATGAGAATGAGGCTCCCATATTTAGCCTATGGAAGCGCACTCTCGTGACCGCAATGCTTTCCAGCAAAGCAAAAGCAAAATCGCAAACACATTAGCATGCGCTGGTATTACTCAGTGGAGCGCAAATATCGCTTTCACAAAAGTGATATTTAGCGATCCTCTTGTAATCTGGCCCTATATTCTTGTAGCCTTTTTAGTGGTTTTTATCAGACATTGTAAGATAGAGAAAAAAAAGTGTTTGTGAAATGAATATCCTACTGGAAAAAAAAACTTGCTGCAACTTCACCACTCAAAAATTATGGAATTAAAATAGATTTGTAACTACACCTCATCAGAACAGCGACTTTAACTGTCAAGGAAACCGAGAACAAACAATTAATTAAAAACATTACAAAATAAATAAATAAATAAAAAGGGGGAAATCAACAGCCTCTATAAAACAGCCCACTCTAACATATGCACAGAAGTAACTTGTAATATAAGCGGTAAATCTCTTATCGCTTGCACGTAACTGTTAGCGCTCCACTCGTGTGTTCTAAAGTGATTTAAATCCCAGATTGTTTCTACTGATAAAAGGTCTCAGTCCCAAAATAGTTTTCAGCAGATAATCTCACCAAAAGGTATTTTTGTTCGCTAAAGGGATAGTAAATATCTTGTAATTATAAGACACTCCTATTGAATTACTATAGAAAAACATATTAGCCAAATCTAAACATTTTATTTTAATTACCGTTTTGTTTCCTGCACTTATTTTTCAAATTGCCAATCTGGGTTATTTGTCATAATGTTAGTCTATAGTGCATTGTTTTGCAGTTGTTACCTTTTAACACAATTAGGGATATATATGTAGCAGGGTAAGTCTTGAGGACTGTCATGTGCAAAATAACCTCTTGTGGTCCAAAACCATAGAGATATGTATCAATCAATAGTAAATCAATTTAAAGAGTAGTATGAAGGGTATAGTGTGTTTTTGGCTTATGTTTTATTAATTATACTATAAACTTGCTTGTTATACATTTATTATTTGTAATTGATCAAGCAGAAAGCACTTTTGAAAGATTGTGGTCTACAATTAAAAAGAAGAAGGGCAGAAATTAATATCTTGCTGAAGGAAGTGATCGCCTCTTTTATAATCTTATTATTGCTGTATTGAAAAAAAATCACACACTGTACCAGTGCAAAGTTGCGAGATTTGCTTGATTGAAACAATGGCGCCACTGCATTGGTCTAGAATACAAATAAGCAACACAGGAATCCAAATAATGTCTCATTCACCTCCACAAATTGCATTTTGAAAAATGAAAGTATTGTAACTTTACATTACAGAAATGTAAGTATTAACTAAAAACCAGCATATTGGGAATGCGTTTGACAAACAGGTTTTCTAGATGTAGCGGTCATGACTTTTGTTTTCTTGTGTTTTTAGTGGTTCTTGATGGTTGTGCAAGATATCATGTATTTAGACAATTAATACAATTTAATACGTAAATTACAGGAAAGCCCACGAGTGAAGGACTGTATAAAAGTGATGACGACGAGAAGAACATTGAATCTAAACCATAATTGTATAAGTTCATTCAATACAACATTGTCAGTTATTTTTATTTATTTATTTGTCTGTGCACCAAATCCTTGTCCCATTCAAAAATAGGTCTTTTTCAACTATCCAATAATTCATTTTTAATACTAAAAAAACATATGGTTGTGATCACATTGAATTTGAAAAGTGCTTTTCATTCTCTGAAAACATTCTACTCTGTTACTCTTGCTGAGGAAACAGCTGGTGAGTCAGGAGCAGACTAGACTTGTACACGGCCAAAAACATTTGTTTTGTTTCGGTTCGGATCGATTTGGATGTTTTTGAATTTTGGTTCGGATCGATTCGAGTTCGGAAAAATTTGAATTAATTTGTTTCGGATTCGTTTCGGATTAATTCGGATTCAAATAAATTCGGCTGGATTTGGTTCGATTCAGAAATTTGGAATTTCGGTATGTGTTAGGTGGGATGTGCTGTGTATTAGACTAGTATTATGTACTGTATATTAGGTGTAACCCATAGCAGAGTGATATAACCTAATATACTGTACAATACTAAATGACAAGAAGAAAACAGCGCATCCACGAATCACAGCAGCGTTTATTCAGGTAAATGACACACACAGAAAATTGCACACTTACAAGATGACAGTAATGTATGAGCGGTAATGCCCTCTGGCTAGTTGTCTTTCGCCTGTAGCAAATCTCAGCGGGAACACCTCAGACGCCGACCAGCAGCACCAAGAGACCCACTTCCTGTCACATACGGCAGGTGCCAAAGAGAAACTCAAAAGAGCAGCAGTCCTAAACACTTTGATGGTAGGAGTTAGTTACCCTACCCGTTTCCTCTGCACACGGGCAGACTTCTTCAGGGGTATATGAAAATACAAGCTAACAAACTACCTGTAGGACTGCAATTTATACACACACCTGACATACTTCCTCTCAGGAAGGGATTTACCTTTTTACCACATATATCCTAATACACTCGTATCTGACAGATACTTGGATTATATGGGCAGTGCCTTTTTTAACCACTAGTGCCCATTGGGCACTAGTGGTTAAAAAAGGCTCACACATATATAACTACACTAAAATAGCAACATATCTAAACAAGTATTAAATGCATTTAGCTGTATAAAAATAGATATATATATAGCTATATTATAATTCATAAAATCATTTGATCCATATAAAAACACCAACATAAATGCAAACAATGTATAAAGCCACAAGAATTAATCAAGTTATAAAACTAGCCCAATACTAAATCTATAAAAAAAAAAAAAAAAAAAAAAAAAAAAAACCTCTATCTCTAGTAGACCTAATACTAAAATTTATAATAAGCCTAATATTTATTACCTAAAAAATTGAGGATGTGGAGTAATAAATTTATTAAATACCTAAATAAATAAAATAGATGAAAATTTTTTATATTAACCCATGAATGCCTGGAGGTCAATATCAATATTTAAACCTTTTGGTTCCAAACACTCTAAGCGATGGATCCATTTGGTTTCGCACTTTCTAAGTAGCAACAATCTCCTATTAGGACATGGTCCAGGTTTAATTTGTTCCAAAATTCTAATCTTCAAATCACTAAAATCCCTACTATGTATATAATTGAAATGGTTAGATACACTATGTTTATCATACCCTGATTTAATGTTCTCAACGTGTTCGTATCACCTTCTTTTTATACATCTTTTTGTACGACCTACATATATTTTCCCACATTTACATAACAATTGGTAAACCACATATGTGGATTTACAGTTTGTTCTACCCTCTATTATGTATTTTTTACTTTTATCAAAGTTGTATATTTCATTACCCTTCAAGACATGATCGCACATGATACAATTTTTTCTAAAACATTTAAAAGTACCAGCTTGTGCTTGCAGCCAGTGGGAGGAGGAAATAATGTTACTTTTTAATTTTGAGGGAGCCACCATACTTTTTAAGTTCCTATTTTTCTTAAAGATAACCTGGGGATTCATTCCTATTTGATCTTTTAAAATAGGGTCACCCCTTAGTACTTCCCAGTGTTTCTTCAAAATGTTCTTAACTACTTGAGCACCCTCATTATATGTGGTGATAAATTTAACCTGACTGTGGTTATCCTGGAATCTGTTGTTATTCTTGGTACTTTTATAATCTCTGGGGAAAGTTCTACACTTTTCCTTTGCCTCTTCAATTAAATCTCTGTTATATCCTTTTACTAACAGTTTATTTTCCAGAACTTTGGCCTCGTCCATATAGTCATCCTCATATGTACAGTTCCGCCTAATGCGTCTAAACTGTCCATAAGGGATATTGTCCTTCCACCTTTTTAAGTGTCCACTGCTGGCATTTAAAAAGCCATTTCTGTCTGATGGCTTTCTAAAGTTTCTAACAGCCACTTTATTTTCTTTTATGAAAAGGGTAATATCTAAAAAATCGATAGAATCCCTGTTAGTACAACTCGTGAAAGTGAGATTATATGCATTGTTATTCATGTATTTTAAAAATTCACTTGCTTCTTCTTCCGTTCCTTTCCATATAAGTACTATATCATCTATATACCTGTAAAACTTATGTATATTATCTCTATATGGATTATTTTTCCAAATACATTTATTCTCATAATAGGCCATATAGATGTTGGCATATGATGGTGCTATCGTGGTACCCATGGCCGTACCCTGTATTTGCCTGTAGAAAGTTCCCTCAAACTGAAAATAATTATATTCTAATATAAAATAAATAGCTTCTGTCAGAAAATCTACATGGATTTCTGGGATATTCCATCCTCCACACATCTCTCTAAAGGCAACTACACCTAAATCATGGGGGATATTTGTGTAGAGGGCGGAAACATCACATGTCATCCAAATGAAGTTAGGGTCCCATTCCATACCTTCTACTTTATTTATAATATCAGCTGTATCGCTAATGTATGATTTTATTGTTTTGACCATTGGTTGAAGGTACCAGTCAATGTACACTGACAAATTACTTCCTATGGAATCTATGCCGGATATAATAGGCCTTCCGGGGGGTCTCAAGGGGTCCTTATGGATCTTCGGGATGTGATAAAAAATGGGTATTTTAGGGCAAGGATTATACACATATCCAAATTCATCACTAGATAAAATTTCCCTTTGTTTGGCCTTAATCAGTATATTTCTCAAGATCTTATTATATTCAGCGGTGGGATCACTCTTTAGTTTATAATAGGTGGTGTTGTCGCTGAGTAATCTGTCAGCCTCAGCGATGTAGTCCCCTCGAATTCTGAACAACAATCCCACCCCCCTTATCCGCTTGCCTAATTACCACACTAGTATCTTTAGTTAACTCCTTCAGGGCTTTTCTTTCTTGTATAGTGATATTATCATTAAACTTATGTACAAAATGTCCCGCCTTCTTATCAAAGGCCTCGTTAAAATCTTTAGTGACTAAATCATTAAATATTTTTATATATTCCCCTTGAGCATGAATGGGATTAAACATGGACTTACGTTTTAAATCACTGTGTTGTATACCTATCTCTTCCTCATGAATACTCAGATCAGTAATACTTAAATTAATATCAATATTATCTTGTTGATAATCATATTGTTCGTTTTCAAGGGACTTAAGGATAGACAGGGACTTAATGTCCTTTGAGTCTAGCATAGATGTACTTCTGGTAATTTGATCCTTTAGATAGTACCTCTTTAGGGTTAATTTCCGTACATATTTTTGGAGATCAATATACATTTCAAACTTATTGGGGGGATGTTTAGGAGCAAATTTTAACCCTTTGCCCAAAAGTTTAATTTCATGGTCATTTAGTACTTTATCCGATAGATTAAAAATATCTTGTTTAGCTCTTTCTAATTCATCCTTGCATTTTTTCTTTCCCTGAACCAGTACCCCTCCTCTACATCCTCTCTTTGTTCTCTTCCTCTTTTTACAGGTTCCCTCCTCATTTCCCCTTCTTGTCTCCAATTCCCCTGATATTGTCTCTGTTCCCTCGGTGGACCCCAATTCTGTCTCCCCCTCTCTAAAAAAGAAGACGAAGAGGGAGGGGGAGAAGGGGGATAATTCCTATTCGTATTATTATGTCTATTCTGCTGATAAGGCTGCCCCCTAGGTCCCTGAAATTTGGGTTTAGCTCCTTGTGAGTACCAATCTATGATTTCTTCTTCATTATTCCTACTAAATACATCATATCTATTATTGTATGCCATGTTAGGTACCTCTTTCTCAAAATTACTGTTATGGGTGGGATATTGGTGTACCTGTACACTATTCTTTTCTTTGGGTCTAGATGTATTCCCCTTAGATTCTACTAAGTTCCAGGCTCCCTCCTTGCTATGAGCCTTGTCTTTGTTAGTTACACTTTTAGGTTCATTATTGGTCACATTTACTTTCTCTTTATTCACTATTACTTTAGTCAATTCCTGTGACTTCCTATTGTTGTAATAGGGACCTTTCTTTTTTAATGGAAAAAGGTCATCTTTCCTATAATCTTCAATATCCCTTCTAAGCTTTTGAGCTTTCTTAGCCCTGATATCTACATTCAATGCATTAGTTCGTGTAATTATATTTTTATGTAATGTGTTTATTTTGTCTTCACTCAGTTGAGGTTTAATTTTACTCTCAACTTCATCGATTTTTATTTTGAGATTTTTTACTCTTAATTCCCTATATTTAATTAAAAGTTTAATTAATTTCATAGAGCACTCATGTAGAATGCTATCCCACTCTGATGAGAACTCCACATCCTCTAAACTAAAAGCTGGGTATTTAAAAATTCTAAGTCCCCTCGGTACTATGTTATGAAGGACATAATTATCAAGCAGGGTGAGATCCTGCCATTCTTTTACATCGTTAATTAATAATTTTTCCAGCGTTCTCAATAAAGACACTGCATCTTCTATGTTACATACATTATTTTCTGGTTCACCCAGAAGGTCATGCGCCCTTACCCTATAACTATGAACATCAATTAATACTTGATCATTAGGATCATTACTATTATTCCCTTCTCTTTGGTTGATATGATCTAATACACCATCTCTGTCTGCAGTTATCTCATCAATAGTGTCAATCACAATAACATTAGAAGTTTCCACGTTCCCCTCCTGACTCATGTTTGCAGCCGTGCAAATGACTGGAAATAGTGAGAAACAAAAACAGGAGAAAATGACAGCGCTACACTGAATCAGGTGGGGCACCCGTAGAACTTCCCCTTTAAAAAAAATAATCAAAAAGTAAAAACGGGGTGTATCTAATATCTGTTTCTCAGAAGACACACAACCACTCCCCTATAGTATAAACATATGGGACATAAATACAATCACCGACGTACACAACAGATATGTGAAAATACAACAGTCCCAAAATAAAACAGTCCCAAAACCATAGCTGGTTTAAGTCACACAAAAAGCATATAGACTGATTGTAGCAGGATTGGTGTGTTAACTTAGCTGAACCAGATGGAGGCAAAGTTTGTTCAGTAAATGTGCATACACGGCAAATCCAACGTGGTAATGTCCAGTTGGTCTGATGGAATATATGCTGAAGGATCCTTACAGGAGCAGCTGATGAATCACGGAACTCTGGCTATGTGTATCCCGTTGCAGCAAGCTGTATAAGAAATGACAAGAAGAAAACAGTGCATCCACGAATCACAGCAGCGTTTATTCAGGTAAATGACACACACAGAAAATTGCACACTTACAAGATGACAGTAATGTATGAGCGGTAATGCCCTCTGGCTAGTTGTCTTTCGCCTGCAGCAAATCTCAGCGGGAACACCTCGGACGCCGACCAGCAGCACCAAGAGACCCACTTCCTGTCACATACGGCAGGTGCCAAAGAAAAACTCAAAAGAGCAGCAGTCCTAAACACTTTGATGGTAGGAGTTAGTTACCCTACGCGTTTCCTCTGCACACGGGCAGACTTCTTCAGGGGTATATGAAAATACAAGCTAACAAACTACCTGTAGGACTGCAATTTATACACACACCTCTGACATACTTCCTCTCAGGAAGGGATTTACCTTTTTACCACATATATCCTAATACACTCGTATCTGACAGATTACTTGGATTATATGGGCACTAGTGGTTAAAAAAGGCTCACACATATATAACTACACTAAAATAGCAACATATCTAAACAAGTATTAAATGCATTTAGCTGTATAAAAATAGATATATATAGCTATATTATAATTCATAAAATCATTTGATCCATATAAAAACACCAACATAAATGCAAACAATGTATAAAGCCACAAGAATTAATCAAGATATAAAACTAGCCCAATACTAAATCTATAAAAAAAAAAAAAAAAACCTCTATCTCTAGTAGACCTAATACTAAAATTTATAATAAGATAAGCCTAATATTTATTACCTAAAAAATTGAGGATGTGGAGTATTAAATGTATTAAATACCTAAATAAATAAAATAGATGAAAATTTTTTATATTAACCCATGAATGCCTGGAGGTCAATATCAATATTTAAACCTTTTGGTTCCAAACACTCTAAGCGATGGATCCATTTGGTTTCGCACTTTCTAAGTAGCAACAATCTCCTATTAGGACATGGTCCAGGTTTAATTTGTTCCAAAATTCTAATCTTCAAATCACTAAAATCCCTATTATGTACATAATTGAAATGGTTAGATACACTATGTTTATCATACCCTGATTTAATGTTCTCAACGTGTTCGTACCACCTTCTTTTTATACAACTTTTTGTACGACCTACATATATTTTCCCACATTTACATAACAATTGGTAAACCACATATGTGGATTTACAGTTTGTTCTACCCTCTATTATGTATTTTTTACTTTTATCAAAGTTGTATATTTCATTACCCTTCAAGACATGATCGCACATGATACAATTTTTTCTAAAACATTTAAAAGTACCAGCTTGTGCTTGCAGCCAGTGGGAGGAGGAAATAATGTTACTTTTTAATTTTGAGGGAGCCACCATACTTTTTAAGTTCCTATTTTTCTTAAAGATAACCTGGGGATTCATTCCTATTTGATCTTTTAAAATAGGGTCACCCCTTAGTACTTCCCAGTGTTTCTTCAAAATGTTCTTAACTACTTGAGCACCCTCATTATATGTGGTGATAAATTTAACCTGACTGTGGTTATCCTGGAATCTGTTGTTATTCTTGGTACTTTTATAATCTCTGGGGAAAGTTCTACACTTTTCCTTTGCCTCTTCAATTAAATCTCTGTTATATCCTTTTACTAACAGTTTATTTTCCAGAACTTTGGCCTCGTCCATATAGTCATCCTCATATGTACAGTTCCGCCTAATGCGTCTAAACTGTCCATAAGGGATATTGTCCTTCCACCTTTTTAAGTGTCCACTGCTGGCATTTAAAAAGCCATTTCTGTCTGATGGCTTTCTAAAGTTTCTAACAGCCACTTTATTTTCTTTTATGAAAAGGGTAATATCTAAAAAATCGATAGAATCCCTGTTAGTACAACTCGTAAAAGTGAGATTATATGCATTGTTATTCATGTATTTTAAAAATTCACTTGCTTCTTCTTCCGTTCCTTTCCATATAAGTACTATATCATCTATATACCTGTAAAACTTATGTATATTATCTCTATATGGATTATTTTTCCAAATACATTTATTCTCATAATAGGCCATATAGATGTTGGCATATGATGGTGCCATCGTGGTACCCATGGCCGTACCCTGTATTTGCCTGTAGAAAGTTCCCTCAAACTGAAAATAATTATATTCTAATATAAAATAAATAGCTTCTGTCAGAAAATCTACATGGATTTCTGGGATATTCCATCCTCCACACATCTCTCTAAAGGCAACTACACCTAAATCATGGGGGATATTTGTGTAGAGGGCGGAAACTTCACATGTCATCCAAATGAAGTTAGGGTCCCATTCCATACCTTCTACTTTATTTATAATATCAGCTGTATCGCTAATGTATGATTTTATTGTTTTGACCATTGGTTGAAGGTACCAGTCAATGTACACTGACAAATTACTTCCTATGGAATCTATGCCGGATATAATAGGCCTTCCGGGGGGTCTCAAGGGGTCCTTATGGATCTTCGGGATGTGATAAAAAATGGGTATTTTAGGGCAAGGATTATACACATATCCAAATTCATCACTAGATAAAATTTCCCTTTGTTTGGCCTTAATCAGTATATTTCTCAAGATCTTATTATATTCAGCGGTGGGATCACTCTTTAGTTTATAATAGGTGGTGTTGTCGCTGAGTAATCTGTCAGCCTCAGCGATGTAGTCCCCTCGATTCTGAACAACAATCCCACCCCCCTTATCCGCTTGCCTAATTACCACACTAGTATCTTTAGTTAACTCCTTCAGGGCTTTTCTTTCTTGTATAGTGATATTATCATTAAACTTATGTACAAAATGTACCGCCTTCTTATCAAAGGCCTCGTTAAAATCTTTAGTGACTAAATCATTAAATATTTTTATATATTCCCCTTGAGCATGAATGGGATTAAACATGGACTTACGTTTTAAATCACTGTGTTGTATACCTATCTCTTCCTCATGAATACTCAGATCAGTAATACTTAAATTAATATCAATATTATCTTGTTGATAATCATATTGTTCGTTTTCAAGGGACTTAAGGATAGACAGGGACTTAATGTCCTTTGAGTCTAGCATAGATGTACTTCTGGTAATTTGATCCTTTAGATAGTACCTCTTTAGGGTTAATTTCCGTACATATTTTTGGAGATCAATATACATTTCAAACTTATTGGGGGGATGTTTAGGAGCAAATTTTAACCCTTTGCCCAAAAGTTTAATTTCATGGTCATTTAGTACTTTATCCGATAGATTAAAAATATCTTGTTTAGCTCTTTCTAATTCATCCTTGCATTTTTTCTTTCCCTGAACCAGTACCCCTCCTCTACATCCTCTCTTTGTTCTCTTCCTCTTTTTACAGGTTCCCTCCTCATTTCCCCTTCTTGTCTCCAATTCCCCTGATATTGTCTCTGTTCCCTCGGTGGACCCCAATTCTGTCTCCCCCTCTCTAAAAAAGAAGACGAAGAGGGAGGTGGAGAAGGGGGATAATTCCTATTCGTATTATTATGTCTATTCTGCTGATAAGGCTGCCCCCTAGGTCCCTGAAATTTGGGTTTAGCTCCTTGTGAGTACCAATCTATGATTTCTTCTTCATTATTTTTACTAAATACATCATATCTATTATTGTGTGCCATGTTAGGTACCTCTTTCTCAAAATTACTGTTATGGGTGGGATATTGGTGTACCTGTACACTATTCTTTTCTTTGGGTCTAGATGTATTCCCCTTAGATTCTACTAAGTTCCAGGCTCCCTCCTTGCTATGAGCCTTGTCTTTGTTAGTTACACTTTTAGGTTCATTATTGGTCACATTTACTTTCTCTTTATTCACTATTACTTTAGTCAATTCCTGTGACTTCCTATTGTTGTAATAGGGACCTTTCTTTTTTAATGGAAAAAGGTCATCTTTCCTATAATCTTCAATATCCCTTCTAAGCTTTTGAGCTTTCTTAGCCCTGATATCTACATTCAATGCATTAGTTCGTGTAATTATATTTTTATGTAATGTGTTTATTTTGTCTTCACCCAGTTGAGGTTTAATTTTACTCTCAACTTCATCTATTTTTATTTTGAGATTTTTTACTCTTAATTCCCTATATTTAATTAAAAGTTTAATTAATTTCATAGAGCACTCATGTAGAATGCTATCCCACTCTGATGAGAACTCCACATCCTCTAAACTAAAAGCTGGGTATTTAAAAATTCTAAGTCCCCTCGGTACTATGTTATGAAGGACATAATTATCAAGCAGGGTGAGATCCTGCCATTCTTTTACATCGTTAATTAATAATTTTTCCAGCGTTCTCAATAAAGACACTGCATCTTCTATGTTACATACATTATTTTCTGGTTCACCCAGAAGGTCATGCGCCCTTACCCTATAACTATGAACATCAATTAATACTTGATCATTAGGATCATTACTATTATTCCCTTCTCTTTGGTTGATATGATCTAATACACCATCTCTGTCTGAAGTTATCTCATCAATAGTGTCAATCACAATAACATTAGAAGTTTCCACGTTCCCCTCCTGACTCATGTTTGCAGCCGTGCAAATGACTGGAAATAGTGAGAAACAAAAACAGGAGAAAATGACAGCGCTACACTGAATCAGGTGGGGCACCCGTAGAACTTCCCCTTTAAAAAAAATAATCAAAAAGTAAAAACGGGGTGTATCTAATATCTGTTTCTCAGAAGACACACAACCACTCCCCTATAGTATAAACATATGGGACATAAATACAATCACCGACGTACACAACAGATATGTGAAAATACAACAGTCCCAAAATAAAACAGTCCCAAAACCGTAGCTGGTTTAAGTCACACAAAAAGCATATAGACTGATTGTAGCAGGATTGGTGTGTTAACTTAGCTGAACCAGATGGAGGCAAAGTTTGTTCAGTAAATGTGCATACACGGCAAATCCGACGTGGTAATGTCCAGTTGGTCTGATGGAATATATGCTGAAGGATCCTTACAGGAGCAGCTGATGAATCACGGAACTCCGGCTATGTGTATCCCGTTGCAGCAAGCTGTATAAGAAATGACAAGAAGAAAACAGTGCATCCACGAATCACAGCAGCGTTTATTCAGGTAAATGACACACACAGAAAATTGCACACTTACAAGATGACAGTAATGTATGAGCGGTAATGCCCTCTGGCTAGTTGTCTTTCGCCTGTAGCAAATCTCAGCGGGAACACCTCAGACGCCGACCAGCAGCACCAAGAGACCCACTTCCTGTCACATACGGCAGGTGCCAAAGAAAAACTCAAAAGAGCAGCAGTCCTAAACACTTTGATGGTAGGAGTTAGTTACCCTACGCGTTTCCTCTGCACACGGGCAGACTTCTTCAGGGGTATATGAAAATACAAGCTAACAAACTACCTGTAGGACTGCAATTTATACACACACCTCTGACATACTTCCTCTCAGGAAGGGATTTACCTTTTTACCACATATATCCTAATACACTCGTATCTGACAGATTACTTGGATTATATGGGCACTAGTGGTTAAAAAAGGCTCACACATATATAACTACACTAAAATAGCAACATATCTAAACAAGTATTAAATGCATTTAGCTGTATAAAAATAGATATATATAGCTATATTATAATTCATAAAATCATTTGATCCATATAAAAACACCAACATAAATGCAAACAATGTATAAAGCCACAAGAATTAATCAAGATATAAAACTAGCCCAATACTAAATCTATAAAAAAACAAAAAAAAACAAAAAAAAAAACCTCTATCTCTAGTAGACCTAATACTAAAATTTATAATAAGATAAGCCTAATATTTATTACCTAAAAAATTGAGGATGTGGAGTATTAAATGTATTAAATACCTAAATAAATAAAATAGATGAAAATTTTTTATATTAACCCATGAATGCCTGGAGGTCAATATCAATATTTAAACCTTTTGGTTCCAAACACTCTAAGCGATGGATCCATTTGGTTTCGCACTTTCTAAGTAGCAACAATCTCCTATTAGGACATGGTCCAGGTTTAATTTGTTCCAAAATTCTAATCTTCAAATCACTAAAATCCCTATTATGTACATAATTGAAATGGTTAGATACACTATGTTTATCATACCCTGATTTAATGTTCTCAACGTGTTCGTACCACCTTCTTTTTATACAACTTTTTGTACGACCTACATATATTTTCCCACATTTACATAACAATTGGTAAACCACATATGTGGATTTACAGTTTGTTCTACCCTCTATTATGTATTTTTTACTTTTATCAAAGTTGTATATTTCATTACCCTTCAAGACATGATCGCACATGATACAATTTTTTCTAAAACATTTAAAAGTACCAGCTTGTGCTTGCAGCCAGTGGGAGGAGGAAATAATGTTACTTTTTAATTTTGAGGGAGCCACCATACTTTTTAAGTTCCTATTTTTCTTAAAGATAACCTGGGGATTCATTCCTATTTGATCTTTTAAAATAGGGTCACCCCTTAGTACTTCCCAGTGTTTCTTCAAAATGTTCTTAACTACTTGAGCACCCTCATTATATGTGGTGATAAATTTAACCTGACTGTGGTTATCCTGGAATCTGTTGTTATTCTTGGTACTTTTATAATCTCTGGGGAAAGTTCTACACTTTTCCTTTGCCTCTTCAATTAAATCTCTGTTATATCCTTTTACTAACAGTTTATTTTCCAGAACTTTGGCCTCGTCCATATAGTCATCCTCATATGTACAGTTCCGCCTAATGCGTCTAAACTGTCCATAAGGGATATTGTCCTTCCACCTTTTTAAGTGTCCACTGCTGGCATTTAAAAAGCCATTTCTGTCTGATGGCTTTCTAAAGTTTCTAACAGCCACTTTATTTTCTTTTATGAAAAGGGTAATATCTAAAAAATCGATAGAATCCCTGTTAGTACAACTCGTGAAAGTGAGATTATATGCATTGTTATTCATGTATTTTAAAAATTCACTTGCTTCTTCTTCCGTTCCTTTCCATATAAGTACTATATCATCTATATACCTGTAAAACTTATGTATATTATCTCTATATGGATTATTTTTCCAAATACATTTATTCTCATAATAGGCCATATAGATGTTGGCATATGATGGTGCCATCGTGGTACCCATGGCCGTACCCTGTATTTGCCTGTAGAAAGTTCCCTCAAACTGAAAATAATTATATTCTAATATAAAATAAATAGCTTCTGTCAGAAAATCTACATGGATTTCTGGGATATTCCATCCTCCACACATCTCTCTAAAGGCAACTACACCTAAATCATGGGGGATATTTGTGTAGAGGGCGGAAACATCACATGTCATCCAAATGAAGTTAGGGTCCCATTCCATACCTTCTACTTTATTTATAATATCAGCTGTATCTCTAATGTATGATTTTATTGTTTTGACCATTGGTTGAAGGTACCAGTCAATGTACACTGACAAATTACTTCCTATGGAATCTATGCCGGATATAATAGGCCTTCCGGGGGGTCTCAAGGGGTCCTTATGGATCTTTGGGATGTGATAAAAAATGGGTATTTTAGGGCAAGGATTATACACATATCCAAATTCATCACTAGATAAAATTTCCCTTTGTTTGGCCTTAATCAGTATATTTCTCAAGATCTTATTATATTCAGCGGTGGGATCACTCTTTAGTTTATAATAGGTGGTGTTGTCGCTGAGTAATCTGTCAGCCTCAGCGATGTAGTCCCCTCGATTCTGAACAACAATCCCACCCCCCTTATCCGCTTGCCTAATTACCCCACTAGTATCTTTAGTTAACTCCTTCAGGGCTTTTCTTTCTTGTATAGTGATATTATCATTAAACTTATGTACAAAATGTCCCGCCTTCTTATCAAAGGCCTCGTTAAAATCTTTAGTGACTAAATCATTAAATATTTTTATATATTCCCCTTGAGCATGAATGGGATTAAACATGGACTTACGTTTTAAATCACTGTGTTGTATACCTATCTCTTCCTCATGAATACTCAGATCAGTAATACTTAAATTAATATCAATATTATCTTGTTGATAATCATATTGTTCTTTTTCAAGGGACTTAAGGATAGACAGGGACTTAATGTCCTTTGAGTCTAGCATAGATGTACTTCTGGTAATTTGATCCTTTAGATAGTACCTCTTTAGGGTTAATTTCCGTACATATTTTTGGAGATCAATATACATTTCAAACTTATTGGGGGGATGTTTAGGAGCAAATTTTAACCCTTTGCCCAAAAGTTTAATTTCATGGTCATTTAGTACTTTATCCGATAGATTAAAAATATCTTGTTTAGCTCTTTCTAATTCATCCTTGCATTTTTTTCTTTCCCTGAACCAGTACCCCTCCTCTACATCCTCTCTTTGTTCTCTTCCTCTTTTTTTTCTGTACAATACTAGTCTAATCCATGGCCATCCGAATGTAACGAATAAATCCGAACTAATTCAGATTTATTCGGTAGATTTGGTACTACCGTTATTCGGAAATTCGAATCGATCCGAATCTCCGAATTTAACAAATTTGTCCGAATTTTGATTCAGAACTAATTGAAACACACATGTCTAGAGCAGACACACATCTTCATCTGAAGGAAAATGGAGGTGTGCCAAGAGTCCACCTTTGACTGTATGTTTAACCTTTCTGAAGGAGTTAACCATATAATAAAATATCAGAATTGTGTATAAAAATAATGCACACGCAAAACAGAGCACTTTCGTTTTACACTAGAGTGAACCTTTACAAACATTGAAGAGTTGCTTTAATACCTCAAAAAGTTGTAAACCTATAATCTTCCCATTTTTAAACACTTAAAGGGACACTCAAGTCAAAATTAAACTTTATGATTCAGATACAGCACGTCATTTTAAACAACTTTCCAATTTACTTCCATTAACAAAATGTGCACAGTCTTTTAATATTTAAACTTTTTGAGTCACCAGCTCCTACTGAGCATGTGCAAGAATTCACAGCATATACGTATATGCATTTGTGATTGGATGGTGGTTGTCACATGATAGAGGGGGAGTGAAATAGACATAACTTTGCAATTTATTAAAAAAAAAATCTACTACTCATTTGAAGTTCAGACTAAGTGCTATTGCATTGTCTTCTTATCATGCATGTGTTAATTATGCAAATCTATTGTATTGATTGGTCCTTTAACATAGAATGCTAATTCAAACTACCATGCAGCCATAAGATATGTTTCTCTACATGTGTCCATACATAATGAGCTAGATTACAAGTGCCGCAGTATTTTTTTCTCCGCAATCGTGAAACCTCCGCTAGAGTTAAGCTTTTTGAGCTAGTCGGATTGCGTTCATATTACAAGTTAAAAAACAACAACTTATTTTGTGCAAGCAGTAGCACAAAAATCCTAACAACGTTTTGCGTGTACAAGCAAGTATTCCCCCATAGAAATCAATAGAGAAAAAAATGTCGAAAGAAAAAACAACACCCCAGATCGTGGAAAAACTATTGCATTTTCACAATGGAGAGAAAAAAAATGATTGGAAAAAAACATCCATTGCGCAAACAACATAGCATATTCCCATTAGTAAATGTGAAATATTTGTAGTAAATACATAGTAAAAATTGTTATTAAATATTAATATTGCATAAATATGTTTTTACATGTTTTCATCTACTTAATGGCAAAGGGCTCTAATGCACTTATATATATGTCTACATGTGTGTACTTATATATTTATGTGTTTATGTGTCTGTCAATATATATGGTTAAGTTAACATAATTAACCCTTTGACGACCAAGGACGTGACGTCCTACAAAGGGTGTCAGTTAATGACCAAGGACGTTCCTGGCACGTCCTCAGGGGTTTGAAGCGCTGGAAGCGATTGTGATCGCTTCCAGACACTTTCAGGTTATTGCAGTGATGCCTCGATATTGAGGCATCCTGCAATAATCTTTTTTAAGCATCCGATGCAGAGAGAGACACTCTGTGGCCCTCTCTGCATCGGCAAGTGATGGTGCCGATCATTGGTGGGTGGAAGCCCTTGCAGGGAGGCGGGTGGGTGGCCCATCACTGGAGAAGTTCCAGCCAGCGGGGGATCTGACTTGTGGGATTGCATGGGGGGGGGCGGCGGGGTTGTGAACGCGCGCAACCACTAAACAACAAGTGGTGGGAGAGAAGAAGGTGGGAGATTAATAATGTTGGGAAAGGGATCTGGGAGGGGGGGTTAGGGTATTGTTGGGGGGAAGCTACACTACAGAAAAAGTGGGATTTATAAAAAAAAGGTCAATTTTATTGCAAAGTGGATACTGGCAGACAGTTGCCAGTACCCAAGATGGCAGCAAATAGTTAGAGGGGGGAGGGTTAGAGAGCTGTTTGGGGGGCTCAGGGAGGTTGGGTGATAAGAAGAGATCCTACACATTTTTTATACTGGCAGACTTTCTGCCAGTACTAAAGATGGTGGGGACAATTGTGAGGTGGGGGAGGGAATAGAGCTGTTTGAGAGGGGTCAGGGAGGTATTAGGGGGTGGGATGTGTCAGATGGAAGGCTGATCTCTACACTAAAACTAAAATTAACCCTTCAAGCTCCCTACAAGCTACCTAATTAACCCCTTCACCGATGGGTATAATACAAGTGTGGTGCGCAGCGGAATTTAGCGGCCTTCTAATTACCAAAAAGCAATGCCAAAGCCATATATGTCTGCTATTTCTGAACAAACGGGATCCCAGAGAAGTATTTACAACAATTTGTGCCATAATTGCACAAGCTGTTTGTAAATAATTTCAGTGAGAAACCTAAAGTTTGTAAAAAAGTTAGTAAAAAAGTTAACGATTTTTTTATTTGATCGCATTTGGTGGTGAAATGGGGGCATGAAATATACCAGAATGAGCTCTAGATCCAAACTTTGAGTTATCTACTTAAAAAAAATATATACATGTGAAGGGTTTTTCAGGGATTCCTGACAGATATCAGTGTTACAATGTGACTATCCGCTAATTTTGGGGGAAAAAAATGGTTTGGAAATAGCAAAATGCTACTTGAAATTATTGGCCTATACCTTGCAAAACAGCAAAAAAACATGTAAACTTTGGATATTTCTAAACTCAGGACAAAATTTAGAAACTATTTAGCATGGGTGTTTTTTGGTGGTTGTAGATATGTAACAGATTTTGGGGGTCAAAGTTAGAAAAAGTGTGTTTTTTATCATATTTTATCATTTTTTTATAGTAAATTATAAGATATGATGAAAATAATGGTATATTTAGAAAGTCCATTTAATGGTGAGAAAAACTGTATATAATAAATAGCCCTGGTCACCAACGGTAAGAAAATTGAAAAATGGTCTGGTCACTAAGGGGTTAACTAAGATAGTGAACAGCTGAGTATCATATGTATTGACCAATAATAGACCAGCAGGGGTTTTAAATAACTTGAGACTAAGGTGTATACTAAGCAATGCCTACTGTGCTCAAGCTGAAATGTACCTACTGTTCGTTTTAAGAAGCTACTAAGGTAGCATGTGGACTGACTTTGCTTTAACTAATGCAATAAATGCTTTTATTCAAATCTACGGAGTATCACTCTACCTTTTCTTTTTTGCTAACTGTCAATACATATATACACATATAAATACATATCTACACATAGATATTATATATATATATATATATATATATATATATATATACACATACACATACAAATACATCTTTAGCAATGACTGTGTATGTATCGCTATGTTAAAGTACTTTGGCTGCTTTTTTTTTTCTAACTCCCGAAATCTCATATCTTTGAGCCCTTATAACTTTTTTTGTGCAATATTTTTTTTATTTTTTTATTTTTTATTTATTGATGTTTTTATTAAGTTTTCAGCAGTTACAAGGATACAATCAATAAAAGAAAACAAAGTTCCTATAGTATTATGCATCCTTCAGTGACATCAAAAACAGTAGTATTAGTAATAATAGTGATAATGCAAAAACTAACAAATAAAATAAAACAAAATAAAATGACATAACATAATAAACTTTTCGGTCAATGCTTCCAGATTTTAATAATATCCAGAGTCTTCTTTCTAGATTATAAATAGTGTAATTTGCTTCCTAAATCATATGAACAAAGAGCATAGATAGACTTAGAATTAGATGGTCGGAGGGTTCCCATACTTGGTTACTTATTTCAAGGGAATGAAGTAGAGGATTTGTACTGGTCCCAGTAAAATTGCATATTATGGAAGAGTTCAATTTTTTGTTTTTTATAAAAACCATACTTTTCTAGGAAAAATAACTCCTCCGTTCTACATATCCACATTTGTCTTGTGGGTTGTGTGTTTAGTTTCCACTGTCTAGCTATAATGGATTTGGCGCTGTTTAATGCTATCTGAAAGGCCGCCTGTCTTATCTTGCAGAATTTACCAGGTTTCTGATTGAATAGGACGTGAGGTGCCTGTAGTGTGTAACCTGCGCCAAATATGAATTCTGCCAGTTTTTCTACTTCTCTCCACATTGTGTGAAGTTCTTTACATGCCCACCATATGTGCGTCATATTACCCACCTCCCCACAACCACGCCAGCATAAACCTGGAGAACTTGGGTAGATATGTTTCAGTCTTTGTGGGGTCAGGTACCATCTTGTTATAATTTTAAAGTTAAGTTCCAAGAAGCCAGCTGACCCAGAAACTTTGTGAGTACGGTAAAACATTTGTTTCCATTGCCTGTCATCTAAGTGTTCGGGCAGTTCCTGATGCCATCTATTCACGTAAGTGGGCAGAGATATGTTCTTTAGTTTACTTAATATTTTCCTAGCTCTTGATAGTGTACCCCTGAATGGTGTGGCATTTAAACATAATTTCTCAAAGTCGGTTAGCTTTCGTAAGAGGTCATCTTTATATGGAGAGGTATGTACTAAGTGTGTTAAGTGAGCATATTTTAACCAATTTGTGTATATTCCCCCGGCTATGTCCTGTAACTCATCCCTTGGCTTCAATTTGTTATTATGGACCAAAGCGCAAAACGGTATTGAGTAACCAATTTCACCACATCCTCTATCTCCTATTTCTAGTCCTTTCTTAAATTCTGCATTTGCGAAAACAGGGGACAGAGGGGATTTTATAGACAATAGTCCTATGTAATTCCCCAATATCTTATCCCAGTTTTGAAACACCTGCCTCAACAGGGTTATTTTCCTTATTATCTGTGGTCTATGTCTTTTGGCAATCCAGCACAAGACACCCACCTGCAGCGCCTTTAGTATCTGTGAATCCAGTATTACCCAAGATTTGGAGTTAGCTCCCGTATGCCATTCTAGCACTCTTTGCAGTGTGACAGCTTGATAATACAATGTTATGTTGGGAACCCCAAGTCCCACCTCGTCTAATGAGCGATAAATAGTCGATTTTGCTATTCTAGGTTTATGTGGGCCCCATATAAAAGAATTTATACTGTTTTGTAGTTTCTTAAGAAATACGGGCGATAAATAAATTGGGGCAGCTTTAAGGACATAAAGTATTCTGTGAAGTATATTCAATTTAATGGTCTGTATTCTACCCCACCACGAAGTTTTGTTCTTGGACCACTTAAGTAAATCAGAATCAATATTTTTCAACAATTTTAAGTAGTTTAAGTCAAAAAGTTTTGAGTTTTGAGCAGAGATTTAGATTCCCAAATACTTAATTGAGTCCATTTGTCTTCAATATGTACAGATCTTTCCCAGGTCGGTAAGCTCTTGTGAGAACAAAGTTATATTAAGAATCTCTGATTTTTGGTTATTTATTAAGAAATTCGAGTAGACACCAAACCTCTCGAATTCACTTAAAGGGACACTGTACCCAAAAAATTTCTTTCGTGATTCAGATTGAGCATGACATTTTAAGCAACTTTCTAATTTACTCCTATTATCAAATTTTCTTCATTCTCTTGTTATCTTTATTTGAAATGCAAGAATGTAAGTTTAGATGCCGGCCCATTTTTGGTGAACAACCTGGGTTGTCCTTGCTGATTGGTGGATACATTCATCCACCAATAAAAAAAGTGCTGTCCAGAGTACTGAAACCAAAAAAAAGCTTAGATGCCTTCTTTTTCAAATGATAGCAAGAGAATGAAGAAAAATTGATAATAGGAGTAAATTAGAAAGTTGCTTAAAATTGCATGCTCTTTCTGAATTACAAAAGAAAAAATTTGGGTACAGTGTCCCTTTAAGGGGTAGAGATATTGAGGGGGATGCCAGTGATATCAGCACGTCATCAGCATACATATTTAGTTTATATTCATTCTGCTCTATTTTTATACCTGGCAGACAGTTGCCAGTACCCAATATGGCAGCAAATAGTTAGAGGGGGGAGGGGAGGTTGGGTGATAAGAAGAGATCCTACACATTTTTTATACTGGCAGACTTTCTGCCAGTACTAAAGATGGTGGGGACAATTGTGAGGTGGGAGAGGGAATATAGCTGTGTGAGAGGGGTCAGGGAGGGATCAGGGGGTGGGATGTGTCAGGTGGAAGGCTGATCTCTACACTAAAGCTAAAATTAACCCTTCAAGCTCCCTACAAGCTACCTAATTAACCCCTTAAACGATGGGTATAATACAAGTGTGGTGTGCAGCGGCATTTAGCGGCCTTCTGATTACCAAAAAGCAATGCCAAAGCCATATATGTCTGCTATTTCTGAACAAACTGGATCCCAGAGAAGCATTTACAACAATTTGTGCCATAATTGCACAAGCTGTTTGTAAATAATTTCAGTGAGAAACCTAAAGTTTGTAAAAAAAGTTAGTAAAAAAGTTAACGATTTTTTTTATTTGATCACATTTGGTGTTGAAATGGGGGCATGAAATATACCAAAATGGGCCCTAGATCAAACCTTTGAGTTGTCTACTTAAAAAAAATATATACATGTGAAGGGTTTTTCAGGGATTCCTGACAGATATCAGTGTTACAATGTGACTATCCGCTAATTTCGGGGGGAAAAAATGGTTTGGAAATAGCAAAGGGCTACTTGAAATTATTGGCCTATATCTTGCAAAACAGCAAAAAAACATGTAAACTTTGGATATTTCTAAACTCAGGACAAAATTTAGAAACTTTAGCATGGGTGTTTTTTGGTGGCTGTAGATATGTAACAGATTTTGGGGGTCAAAGTTAGAAAAAGTGTGTTTTTTATCATATTTTATAATTTTTTATAGTAAATTGTAAGATATGAAAATAATGGTATCTTTAGAAAGTCCATTTAATGGCGAGAAAAACTGTATATAATAAATAGCCCTGGTCACCAACGGTAAGAAAATTGAAAAATGGTCTGGTCACTAAGGGGTTAACTAAGATAACGAACAGCTGAGTATCTTATGTATTGACCAATAATAGACCTGTAGGGGTTTTAAATAACTTGAGACTAAGGTGTATACTAAGCTATGCCTACTGTGCTCAAGCTGAAATGCGTAAACTGATGTACCTACTGTTCATTTTAAGAAGCTACTAAGGTAGCATGTGGACTGACTTTGCTTTAACTAACATGCAATAAATGCTTTTATTCAAATCTACGGAGTATCACTCTACCTTTTCTTTTTTGCTAACTGTCAATACATATATACACATATAAATACATATCTACACATAGATATTATATATATATATATATATATATATATATATATATATATACATACACATACACATACAAATACATCTTTAGCAATGACTGTGTATGTATCGCTATGTTAAAGTACTTTGGCTGCTTTTTTTTTCTAACTCCCGAAATCTCATATCTTTGAGCCCTTATAACTTTTTTTGTGCAATATTTTTTTACATTTTTTTTTTTATTTATTGATGTTTTTATTAAGTTTTCAGCAGTTACAAGGATACAATCAATAAAAGAAAACAAAGTTCCTATAGTATTATGCATCCTTCAGTGACATCAAAAACAGTAGTATTAGTAATAATAGTGATAATGCAAAAACTAACAAATAAAATAAAACAAAATAAAATGACATAACATAATAAACTTTTCGGTCAATGCTTCCAGATTTTAATAATATCCAGAGTCTTCTTTCTATATTATAAATAGTGTAATTTGCTTCCTAAATCATATGAACAAAGAGCATAGATAGACTTAGAATTAGATGGACGGAGGGTTCCCATACTTGGTTACTTATTTCAAGGGAATGAAGTAGAGGATTTGTACTGGTCCCAGTAAAATTGCATATTATGGAAGAATTCAAGTTTTTGTTTTTTTATAAAAACCATACTTTTCTAGGAAAAATAACTCCTCCGTTCTACATATCCACATTTGTCTTGTGGGTTGTGTGTTTAGTTTCCACTGTCTAGCTACAATGGATTTGGCGCTGTTTAATGCTATCTGAAAGACCGCCTGTCTTATCTTGCAGAATTTACCAGGTTTCTGATTGAATAGGACGTGAGGTGCCTGTAGTGTATAACCTGCGCCAAATAGGAATTCTGCCAGTTTTTCTACTTCTCTCCACATTGTGTGAAGTTCTTTACATGCCCACCATATGTGCGTCATATTACCCACCTCCCCACAACCACGCCAGCATAAACCTGGAGAACTTGGGTAGATATGTTTCAGTCCTTGTGGGGTCAGGTACCATCTTGTTAGAATTTTAAAGTTAAGTTCCAAGAAGCCAGCTGACCCAGAAACTTTGTGAGTACGGTAAAACATTTGTTTCCATTGCCTGTCATCTAAGTGTTCGGGCAGTTCCTGATGCCATCTATTCACGTAAGTGGGCAGAGATATGTTCTTTAGTTTACTTAATATTTTCCTAGCTCTTGATAGTGTACCCCTGAATGGTGTGGCATTTAAACATAATTTCTCAAAGTCGGTTAGCTTTCGTAGGAGGTCATCTTTATATGGAGAGGTATGTACTAAGTGTGTTAAGTAAGCATATTTTAACCAATTTGTGTATATTCCCCCGGCTATGTCCCGTAACTCATCCCTTGGCTTCAATTTGTTATTATGGACCAAAGCGCAAAACGGTATTGAGTAACCGATTTCACCACATCCTCTATCTCCTATTTCTAGTCCTTTCTTAAATTCTGCATTTGCGAAAACAGGGGACAGAGGGGATTTTATAGACAATAGTCCTATGTAATTCCCCAATATCTTATCCCAGTTTTGAAACACCTGCCTCAACAGGGTTATTTTCCTTATTATCTGTGGTCTATGTCTTTTGGCAATCCAGCACAAGACACCCACCTGCAGCGCCTTTAGTATCTGTGAATCCAGTATTACCCAAGCTTTGGAGTTAGCTCTCGTATGCCATTCTAGCACTCTTTGCAGTGTGACAGCTTGATAATACAATGTTATGTTGGGAACCCCAAATCCCCCCTCGTCTAATGAGTGATAAATAGTCGATTTTGCTATTCTAGGTTTATATGGGCCCCATTTAAAAGAATTTATACTGTTTTGTAGTTTCTTAAGAAATACGGGCGATAAATAAATTGGGGCAGCTTGAAGGACATAAAGTATTCTGTGTAGTATATTCATTTTAATGGTCTGTATTCTACCCCACCACGAAGTTTTGTTCTTGGACCACTTAAGTAAATCAGAATCAATATTTTTCAACAATTTTAAGTAGTTTAAGTCAAAAAGTTTTGAGTTTTGAGCAGAGATTTCAATTCCCAAATACTTAATTGAGTCCATTTGTCTTCAATATGTACAGATCTTTCCCTGGTCGGTAAGCTCTTGTGAGAACAAAGTTATATTAAGAATCTCTGATTTTTGGTTATTTATTAAGAAATTTGAGTAGACACCAAACCTCTCAAATTCACTTAAGAGATGGGGTAGAGATATTGAGGGGGATGCCAGTGATATCAGCACGTCATCAGCATACATATTTAGTTTATATTCATTCTGCTCTATTTTTATACCTTTAATGTGGTTATTCTTTCTTATGTGTGCAGCTAAAACTTCCATTGTGATGATAAATAAACTAGGGGACAAGGGGCATACCTGACGTGTGCCATTTCGAATGGGGAGAGAGGAAGACAAAATTCCATTCACTTTGACTATAGCCGAAGGGTCAGCATATAAACTAAGAATTCTTTTAAGCATTTTGTCTCTGAAACCCATATTCTGCATTACTTTTATTAAAAATTTCCAATTTAGCCTATCGAAAGCTTTTTCAGCATCCGCAGAAATTAAGATTGATGTTATATTTTTTAACTTGCATAATCTATTAATTGAAGGACCCTAACAGTATTATCCCTGACTTCCCTATTAGGAACAAATCCCACTTGGTCCACGTGTATTATCTCAGGAAGGACCTTATTTATTCAAGATGACAATATTTTAGAGTATATCTTTAAGTCTGAATTTAGTAAGGAAATGGGTCTATAATTACTAGTTAACGTTGTTACTTTGTTTGGTTTGGGGATGACCGTAATGTGGGATAGCAGAAATTCTCTGGAAAAGACCCCATCCTCGTCAATAGAGTTAAATAGGTTAGTAAGATGTGGGGTTAAAATAGTTTTAAACATTTAATAGTATTTATTACTAAACACATTTGGGCCAGGGCTTTTACCTGCAGGTAGGGAGTCTATTGCTGCCATTACCTCCGTGTTAGAGATAGGTGCCTCCATTTCTATCTTTTTGTCCAATTCTAGCGTTGGAAGGTCTGCTTGTTCCATGTGTTCATCTCTATCTGGGTTTTGGTCTGTGGGAATGTTATATAACCTCTTGTAGTATTTTCTGAAGGTCTCTGCTATTGTCTCACTATCTGATGTATGTAGTGTTTCAGAAATGGCTATTTCTTTGATATGGTGGTTGAGTGATCTTTGTTTTAACGTCCTAGCTAAGCAGGCGCCTGCTTTATTACTTTCAGTAAAATATATCTTATTGAGATATAATGCTCTTTTATGTGCTTCATCTTGTAAAAGGTTCCGCAAAGCTAGTCTTACTTCCTGTCTTTTGTTTGAGACAGAGATATCCATAGGGTTCAATTGATGTAATTTATCTATGTCTTTCAACTTATTTAAAAGGGTATATGTCTGCTGATATGATCGTTTAAGGGAAGCTTGTATTTTAATGAGTTCCCCCCTTATAACTGCCTTGTGAGCGTCCCATAAGACTGTGGGGTTGTGTTGTTCACATGTATTATGTGTAAAGTACTCTTCTATCGCTGATGAAATTTTTGTGACTACATCAGGCTTATGAAGCAATGACTCATCAAGGTGCCACAGATAAGGCACCACAGGCATGGATGACCAGACCATCTCCATGGTGACCATGGAATGATCTAACCACGCATTAGGCACGATCTCCATTCTCGAGACCATCGGTAGGCTATTCTGATCTATCAGTAAGTAATCTATCCTAGAATAAACCTGTCTTGGATGTGAAAAAAAGGTGTACTGTCGACGTCCAGGATTTAAAATGCGCCATGCGTCTAAAAGGGTTAAGTCCCAGAGGCATCTGTCTAATTTTACCATTCGGCCAATAAATATTAGCTAATGTCACAGGTCTGTTATATAAAATCCCAACTAGTATGATATATCTACCTTCCACATCAGTCTCTTTCTGGAGGAGCTGGAAAGGTATCTTCTTATGAAATAGAATTCCTACACCCTTACTTTTTGAGTTTGCAGAGCTAAAGTACCCTGTGGGATATATGCCTGAGCTGCATCTCGGCTGTTTATGTGTATCAAAGTGAGTCTCTTGCATGTAGACTATATCTCCCTTGTGTCGTTTAAACCAGTTAAGTGCTACTGACCTTTTATTTGGGGAGTTTAAGCCTTTAACGTTCTGTGACAAAATCCTAATCCTGCAAGCTTCCATCAGTAAAGTTTAAAGAAAACAGGCATAATTAACTCTCAAGAAAGTCTGGCTAGAGTGTAAAATGACAATACAAAATAGCAAGTCCTTGCTACTTACCCAAGGGGAACCCTCCATCCTGGGGGAAAGGATAAGCAATGTGTTAAAAGGAAGATAGGCAGAAAGGAAGAAAACAAATCTGGGATAAGGGATTCGCACTGACCTAAGTAAAAAAAAAAGTAAATAAAAATATATTGATAATAACAGAAATAATTAACTGTGTGGCTCTCCGCTCCAGGAGAATGTACGAGCAAATTGCCACTAGTAGCTCGCTGAGTACAGCAGCTCAGGATCTGTGGTCTACAACTTGTAGTAGAGGGTTCATGTTCATAACATGACTAACAACTTTCATAAGAATTAACTAACATATGAATACAAAAAACAGCTTAATTGCATAAACTTTCAGTATATGTAATAAACTTTTGAAGCATATTTTGTAAGGTAACCAGTTCTTGCATCTTAACTTTTGACCGCGGCAGGTGTCACAGTCTATAAACAGGCCATAGCCTATTTCTCAATTAAATGTATTCTTTGCTATAAGCGTACAAGAGTCTCAAGTGACGGATCTGCTGGAAGTGGAGAAGGGGGCCTTATCCCCTGATCCTCTTTGTCTTTTTCTATTTACTTTAGTCCATGGTTGTCTTTGTTCTCTGGGACCAGTGGGGTTATATGGATTGTCTTTTTGCAAGGATGGTTGTGCTATGCCCAGCTTAGTACAGAAATCTTCAATGTCATCGGGGCCCCGATAAGTAAAGATTTGATTTTCTTTCTCCACTCGAAGGCAGAAGGGGAACCCCCATCTATATTTGATACCTAGATTCTGTAGGTGCAGGGTAAGGTATCTAGCTTCTCTTCTTTTATTAGTGTTTGTGGGCATAGATCTGGGTATACTTGCAGATTGCTATCCTCAAATTGTGGTTGTTTTAATTTTCTGGCTGCAGATAGCACTTTTTCTTTATCCTCAAATTGGTGAAATCTAAGGATCATGTCTCGTGGGGGAGCTCCTTCTCTTGGTAATTGACGGAGGGCTCTGTGAGCTCTATCTAGTTGCATGTCCTGGTCTGCAGGGGTGTTTAAAAGATGTTGAAAAAATCTTTGCAGATATGGCACAATGTGCGCCTGAAGAATGTTCTCCGGAATACCTTGTATTCTTAGATTCTGTCGGGGCCCCCGATTATCAAGATCTTCAATATGGTCTTGCAGATAATTGATGGTGGACCCCTGGGCTATTAGCTGTTCAATCAGGTGCTCCGAATCTGTAGTTAGGGTTTCAGTGGTATCCTCCAATTGTTCCACTCTGTGTCCCAGTTGTGTAATATCAGACTTCACCTCTGCTAAGCCATCTTTTATGAGCTGGCTTACTTGTTGTATTAGCTGTGAAAAGTCCTCTTTAGAAGGCAGTAGTTTGAGATCAGCTCTAGTTATGGAGACTGTGGCGTCGTCTGTGTGGTCACCATTTTTAGAAATTGCAGCTTGTGTGGGTAAGGGAGTTTCAGTGATATCTGTATCAAGGGCTTTAAAATAAGCCTTCATTTTACTTGATTTGTCCAACTTCCCAGTTTTTTTTGCAGCCATGATGTGGCAGTTCCCCCAGTATAAGGTTGTCTGTATATTGCAAGTTGAAACGCTATCAAATTGAGAGTCCCAAGCTTAATATTATTTCTGACATTTCAAAACACATTTCTGTTCATCTGTACAGACGTGACCTCAGTTATACAGTGCCAATCACACAGCCACAACGTTTTATCCAGCAAACTGTAGCTCAAAATATATAAAGATATTTGCTGCTTGCAGTATATATATATACCAAATCCACTTGTCACATTTCCAGCCTTTATGAATGCATATTTTTCATGCTTCAGATGGCAGGGGATACCATTGTCTCAGCTATTTCTTCCACCACCATATTCATTTACTATCCAATAAGGCCCTGTCATATACCACAATGTCCGTACAGTTTGCTTGTTATACACTCAATATATATTGTAAGCCCGGTATCTCTAAGTGTCTCTTGTTATCGGACCGTATTTATTATGTGGCTACTAACGGTCTCACCTTGCCACCACCGTGTATTATATGTGTAGGCCCAAGGTTAAAGTTATGGCGCACTTACAACTTGCGCTTCCATCCGGTCCTTGTCTGTTGCCAACGTAAGTGCGGTAGTTTCTGAAAGCCTCCGCTCAGTCCCCAGTCAATAAGCGATGACCTCCGCTTACATCAGGTGGCTTGCTGGTCACTTGGCTGGCTCTTTGTATTAATGTTGGCCAGTTGTTTGCAGAGCTCCTTCTTATGCGGCCATACTCTCGGCTCACTAGCGCCGCCCCCCCTTTCTTTAATTATTTTTTTATTAGACAGTGTTAATATGAGTAACTGTACTTGTAACTGTAATGTATTTTTGATGTGCTTTGTGCAACTTTTTTGTTTCAGAAAACAGTTAACCACAGCTCAGAGAGCTGTAAGGATTGAAGCGTAATACTGATTGCGGTCACGCATTTGCATTTACATTCAACTTGTAATATCAGCGCAATTAAAAAGGCTCGCAAAGAAACAATATAACTTGGGCAAAACAGTTTGCACCTCACTTGTAATCTAGCCCAATGTATTTTAATAAATAAATATATATATTTATATATATGTACACGTCATTCTTCTACATCTATGTTGATCCTTATTTATTAAAAAAACGTCAAAAACACGCGCGTCAAGTATGGTGTGAAGAGCATCGGACTGGTGTTAACTAACATTTATCGATGTTGCGGTTATTCGTGTTTTTCCCAACTTTATTTATACCATTTCATTACTGTCCATGAACAAGCACATTTCTCTAAAGCTAATATTTTATATTTCATATGTTAATGCCCAAGAAATAGATTGATTTATACCTCAACAAACAATATCTCATAGAAAGTTATTTTTATATTGATTTGTTATATGATACTTTCACAAAAATTAATGTGTATTTGCATTTGTAGGAGTCATTTTTTATTTTTATTTTTTAAATTATTATTAATGCTAGAATTTGTACATACTGTATATCCTTGCACATACTTGTATGTATGTATATATATATATATATATATATATAATATCCATTGAAAGCAGAGCGCACTGTAGCGCAATGAGACTCCTCAGTTGGTAAAAGTTCACATTTATTATAAAGAGTAAAAGCATGACAGCCAAAAAAACAGCTGTAGAAAGCACACAGTATAAAAACAGACACATGTCAACGGTCAGGACCTCACGTAGACATGTTTCGTGCGTTTGCGCACTTGGTCACGGCTTGAATGCAGTCTTGATGTGCTTTATAGCACATTTGTTAAAGGAACAGTACCTCTAATTGCAACATTGTGTCTTTTTTATGTTACAAGTGAATTATGTCAATGATATCATTTGCAAAATAACCATGTTATACCAATAGTATTATATCACAGTTCAAACTTCTCCCTTTGGAAACGTATTTAAACATTTATCAACAATGATTTCTTTTGAATACAAAATCAAATAGATATATAGAAAATTTATGTATATCATTTATATGCTTTATATCTCTCTAGTTTTTTCTCAGTGATAAACATTAGTGCACTATATTGAACAGAGAGAATATCGGTGGACACTAAGGTTATTTTAACTTACAAATAGATCTAAATCTCTCCTCATATTCATACCTTGAGGATTACTAGTTTTTAATGTAAATATCCAAAAGACTTCTCGTTTATTTAGTTTGTCTTCCCTATCACCCCCACGTTTCCACATGGGAACATAATCAATTCCCTGGATCTTAAGCAAGGATGCATCAGAATTATGACAAGTTTTAAAATGTCTGGATACCGGAGTATCTGTGTCATCATCCTCAATGGACCTTAAATGTTGCAGAAATCTGTCTTTAATACTACGTTTCGTTTTACCTACATACTGAATTTTACATAGTTGGCATATAAGTAAATACACCACATGTGTTGTTGAACAATTTATATAATAATTAATATTATATTCTTGCTGAGTGACAAAGGTAAAGGTATTACCTTCAATTACGTGGTTACAAGTTTTACAGATATTTCTTCTGCACCTGAAAAGGCCCTTCCTTTCTTTCAACCAACATTTATTAGATTTACTGGGAAGATCAGAGGGAGAAAGATAATTAGATAATGCTTTGCCTCTCTTAGATATTAAATCTACTCCTTTACTGGTTATTTCTTTCAGGACTGGATCTGAATATAGAATGGGAATGGTTTATTTTATGATTTTGCTTATGTTTTTAAAATCTGTGCTATAGGTAGTAATAAACCTAGGTTTATCTTTATCTCTAGAATCAGAATATTTGGTTTTATTGAGACCCTGTCAATCTGCAACTATTCACTGCTCTCTGGTGTTTTTTACTCTCTTGTAACTCTCTTCTGGTACGTGAATAGAGACCCTGTCAATCTGCAACTATTCACTGCTCTCTGGTGTTTTTTACTCTCTTGTAACTCTCTTCTGGTACGTGAATAGAGACCCTGTCAATCTGCCACTATTCACTGCTCTCTGGTGTTTTTTACTCTCTTGTAACTCTCTTCTGGTACGTGAATAGAGACCCTGTCAATCTGCAACTATTCACTGCTCTCTGGTGTTTTTTACTCTCTTGTAACTCTCTTCTGGTACGTGAATAGAGACCCTGTCAATCTGCAACTATTCACTGCTCTCTGGTGTTTTTTACTCTCTTGTAACTCTCTTCTGGTACGTGAATAGAGACCCTGTCAATCTGCAACTATTCACTGCTCTCTGGTGTTTTTTACTCTCTTGTAACTCTCTTCTGGTACGTGAATAGAGACCCTGTCAATCTGCAACTATTCACTGCTCTCTGGTGTTTTTTACTCTCTTGTAACTCTCTTCTGTTACGTGAATAGAGACCCTGTCAATCTGCAACTATTCACTGCTCTCTGGTGTTTTTTACTCTCTTGTAACTCTCTTCTGGTACGTGAATAGAGACCCTGTCAATCTGCAACTATTCACTGCTCTCTGGTGTTTTTTACTCTCTTGTAACTCTCTTCTGGTACGTGAATAGAGACCCTGTCAATCTGCAACTATTCACTGCTCTCTGGTGTTTTTTACTCTCTTGTAACTCTCTTCTGGTACGTGAATAGAGACCCTGTCAATCTGCAACTATTCACTGCTCTCTGGTGTTTTTTACTCTCTTGTAACTCTCTTCTGGTACATGAATATTTACATAGAGCAAATTATTTTAGGTTGTTAATTTAGTCCTACATCTGTTGTACTGTTATCCAATGTGTTATTTCTAATGTTCATTTAACTGCCATGTGATGTTCAATCCTTATCAATACTTGCTATTAATCTAAAATGTATAGCTGTCTTATTCCATAGTTTTAACCTCCCCCAAATTTTATTGTCTGTTTACTTAACATCTCACCCTGACCAGACCAGAATCTAACTTTCCAATTGGCCTTTCCAATTGTCTTTGATTAGCAATCAACTAAATTTAGTGGACTCAGCTGACTGCCCTCCCTGCAAATATTTCACACCAGTCTGAGATGTGCATTGCACAGTGATGTGCATTGCTATTCAACATATGTTCACATTTTCAAAGTGAACATTTTATAAGTGATTCACTAGCAATATAGCAATAGAATTATACAAGAACTGAACAAGGATTGGGCAAGGGGCAAGACAGAAGGCAAGTACTTTTGTAATATTATGTTTGAAATACCTTACTGTTTTCAAATGCGATTGCTACTGTAATACTGTGTCTTATGTGTTTAACTGGTTCCCTCTTTTGTAAAAATGCCTAATATCTTCTTATTCCTTTTTGAGGCCTTTTGTCTCTATAACAAACTACATTATTCAATTACTCCTTCTCCCTCTCCACCTGCACTGTTTATTAGCCCATCTCTCTTAAACTCACATTACTTTTGTACTCATGAACTTTACCTATTCCTAAACACTCTCTCTCCCCCCTGCACCTTGTCTCAAAAGCAGTCTCACTACTGCAAATCTGTATCTCATCTTATGTCACTCTCCCTCTTGCTTCTACTAACTGCTGGCGACATCTCCCCTAATCCTGGTCCCCAACAACTGCCTAGCCGTGCACATCCATGTGTACCATCCCACAGACTCAAAAAACAAAACTCTGACAACCTTACTCACATTCCTCTTGCATCAAAAGCCACTTCCCCTTTCACTTGTGAACTTTGGAACTCTCGCTCTGTTTGCAACAAACTCACTTCTATACATGACCTCTTTATCTCCCGCTCCCTCAACCTTCTGGCCCTAACAGAAACCTGGCTCTCTCCCCTAGACACAGCATCCACTGCTGCTCTGTCACATGGGGGTCTCCACTTCAGCCACAATCCTAGGTCTGGTAATAGACAAGGAGGTGGTGTAGGTATTTTACTTTCCTCTCATTGCACCTTTCAACAAATACATCCCATCTCTTCCCTCACATTTTCCTCATTCGAAACCCACATGATTCGCTTATTCTCTCCTCTTTCTATACGTGTCGCAGTCATATACCGTCCTCCTGGCTCCTCAACTCAATTTCTAGATCACTTGGCTGCATGGCTACATTATTTCCTTTCCTCAGACACCCCTTCCCTCATTCTTGGTGACTTCAACATCCCTCTTGACAATCCCACTGCCTCCTCTGCAAAACAACTTCTGCAACTCACTTCCTCTTTTGGTTTGTCACAATGGACTGATTCTCCCACTCACAAAGATGGTCACTCCCTTGACCTGATCTTTAGCTATCAATGCACCCTTTCAAACTTCACAAACTCCCCCTTTCCTCTTTCTGACCACCATCTCCTTACTTGCAACATATCATCCCTCCCTACAACTCTCCCTCCTTCTACTCCTCACACCAAACTTCACAGAAGCATTACGTCATTAGATCAACAACAGCTTTCTAATTCCATCAAACCTCTCCTCTCATCCTTCTCCTCCTTTTCATGCCCTGACCAATCTATCTGCCACTATAATTCCACCCTTACATCCGTCCTTGACAATCTCGCCCCTCTTACGATAGCTCGGAAATCAAACACTCATCCTCAGCCCTGGCATACTCCTCTGACATGATACCTATGCAGATGTTCCCGTACTGCTGAGCGGCACTGGAGAAAATCTAGGAGTTCAGCTGATTTTCAATACTACAAATTTATCTTGAACTCCTACTACTCTGCCCTTAATTTCCATAAGCAACACTACTTCTCTACTCTTATTTCTAATCTTTCTTCAATCCCAAAATGTTTGTTCTCCACTTTCAATACTCTTCTCCGCCCTCCCCCACCTCCTAATACAACTTCTCTGTCAGCTCAAGACTTTGCCAACCACTTCAATAACAAAATCAACTCCATCAGAAATGAAATCAGCTCTCAACATAATTCCATTCTCTCACCCCCTCAAATGTTCTCAATCAACCACAACCCACATAACCTTAAACTTAGCTCATTCTCACCTGTTACTGAGGAAGAAGTTTCGGCACTTATACTGCGCTCTCACCTCACTACCTGTCCCCTTGACCCTATCCCCTCACAGCTACTCCCCTCCCTCTCTGCCACCCTTACCCCTATACTCACACACACTTTCAACCTCTCCTTCAGTACTTGTATATTTCCCTCATTGCTGAAACATGCACTGATCACACCTATCCTCAAAAAACCTTCCCTTGATCCTACCTCCCCATCCAACTACCGCCCTATTTCCCTCCCTCTTGCATCAAAGCTTCTCGAAAAACTAGCTTATGCACGCCTTTCCCATTTCCTTACAATAAACTCCCTCCTTGACCCATTGCAATCTGGATTTCGTCCCCATCACTCCACAGAAATAGCAATTGTTAAGGTTACCAACGACCTACTTACAGCAAAATCAAAAGGCCACTTCTCTCTGCTTATTCTCCTTGATCTGTCCGCAGCCTTTTAACACTGTTGACCACCCTCTCTTGCTCCAAACCCTCCAATCCTTTGGCATATGTGACACAGCTCTCTCGTGGCTCTCTTCCTACCTGTCAAACAGTACCTTTAGTGTAGCCTTCTCTGGGGCCTCCTCTGCCCCGTCACCACTTTCTGTCGGAGTACCGCAAGGCTCTGTCCTCGGTCCCCTTCTCTTCTCAATCTACACGTCATCACTAGGTTCCCTAATAAAGTCCCATGGTTTACAATATCATTTGTATGCCGACGACACCCAAATCTACTTCTCTGCACCAGACCTTTCTCCTTCCTTGCTAACCCGTGTCACTAACTGTCTTTCTCACATCTCCAACTGGATGTCCTCTCACTACCTCAAGCTAAATCTCTCCAAAACTGAGCTCCTTATTTTCCCCCCTTCTTCAAAACTCTCCACCCCCAATCTCTCTATAACTGTCGACAACTCCATCATTACCCCTACCCCGCATGCCCAATGTCTCTGGGTCACATTTGACTCAGATCTTTCTTTCACTCCTCACATTCAGTCTTTGGCTAAAGCCTGCCGCTTCCACCTTAAAAACATCTCTAAAATTAGACACTTCCTTACACAAGACACAACTAAGATTTTAATCCACTCTCTCATCCTCTCCCGCCTCGATTACTGCAACTCTGTCCTCTCTGGTCTCCCCACCTACCGCCTAGCTCCTTTACAATCCTTAATGAATGCCTCTGCCAGACTCATCTTCCTTACAAGTCGCTGCTCCTCTCTGCCAATCTCTTCACTGGCTTCCTCTTGCCTCTAGGATCAAACACAAAATTCTCACTCTGACATACAAAGCCCTCAACTGCACTGCTCCCCCCTATATCTCAGATCTTGTCTCCAGATACTCTCCCTCCCGTCCCCTTTGCTCTGCTCAAGACCTCCTACTCTCCTCCTCTCTTATCACCTCATCACACTCCCGTTTACAGGACTTCTCCAGACTAGCTCCCATCTTGTGGAACTCTCTGCCTTGCTCCACAAGACTCTCTTCTAGTTTTAAAAGCTTCAAGTGCTCCCTAAAGACTCTACTGTTCAGGGATGCATACAACCTACGCTAACCTTACTTTATACTAGTTCCTCTCCTCCATTGCTATCCCTTGAACCCCCTAGCATGTAAGCTTAAGAGTCCAGCTGTTTGTTGATCACCTTCTCAAGAGCTGACTGCAACAGTGCAACTCTTGGCAGGGCCCTCTACCCATTTGATCCCTATAACTGTTTTTTTTTGTACTCCGCCTTTGTTAATAGCGCTGCGGAATCTGTTGGCGCTCTACAAATAACCGATAATAATAATAATAATAATATACTTAAGCAAATCCTCCCTTGTCTTGTGTTGTATACTCTCTTTTGCCTTTGTTAATATGTTTTCATTGTATCCTCTGTGTTTCAATCTTTAAGTTATTATTTTACACTGTTTTGTATAATCTTCATTATTGGAACAGTTTCTTTTAGCGCTGATAAATTCACCTTTAGGGATACCTCTTAATACATGTCTCGGATGGCATGAGTTGTATTGTAGTGTAGTGTTGCCAGCTGTGGGCTTTCTGTAAAGTGTAGTTATTATATCTCCATTTTCAAGATCTGCTTGTAAATTCAGATCCAAAAAATTAATGGTTTCTGAATTATATTCCCCCACAAACCTTAAACCACAATCATTCTGGTTAAGATAACTGCAAAAACATTCTACTTCTGTTGAGTCACCATCAAAGATGAAAAGCAAATCATCTATGTATCTGAAGAAATGTATGATCTTTCCTTTGAAGGGGTTTCTCTCTCCAAAGACGTGGAACAGCTCCCACCAACCCATAAATAGGTTGGCATAGGAGGGGTCAAACTTTGCCCCCATAGCTGTTCCACGCCTTTGGAGAAATAACTCACCTCCAAACATAAAAAGATATTCAATGGCACTAAGTAAAAATGATTTAGTTGCTGATTCATAATCACTGTAGTGTTTTAAAAAGAACTCCATGGCAGATATACCTAAATTATGCTTTATACATGTGTATAATGAGGCTACATCCACTACCAAAAAATTGTAGCTATCTATCCATTTGATGTTAATTAATTTGTTTAGTAATGCAGTGCTGTCCTGTATATAACTTAAGAGTCCCTTTACAAGGGGCTGTAAGAATGTATCCACTAAATCAGATAAGGGTTCATTCAGGGATTTAATCGCAGCAATTATTGGTCGCCCAGGGGGACATATGGGGTCTTTGTGTAATTTAGGGAAGTAATGAAATACAGGAATTACTGAATTTAAAGGTGTAAGAACTTCTTCTATAGATAAAGTAATAATGTTGTCAAGTTTAGCCTTTCGAATTATACCTGTCATTTCTTTCCTAAACTCTTTTGTAGGATTGCCTGTTAATTTTAGATAAACCTCCTTGTCTGATAGTTGCCTCTTTGCCTATTTAAGGTAATCATTGGTGTTTAAAATGACCACATTACCACCTTTATCAGATGGGCGGATCATAATATTTTCATTATCTTTTAATATTTTTAATGCAGCCTTTTCCTTATTAGACAAATTAGTATAGTGTTTGTTTTTCTTTTTGAGATTTTTCTCATTTAAAATTCTCAATTTATCCTCTACTGTCTTCTGAAAGATATCAAGGACCCTCGGTCTAGTATGCACCGGATGAAATGAGCTTTTCTTTTTTTTTTTTTAATTTTTAATTTTTTTATTTGAGAAATTTCACAAATAACATACAAGTCGACAGTATGCAACAATATCAGCAATCCAAAACAAATAGATGCAACAACAGGGGCAATCACAAGCATCGCTATAACAGATACAACTGAAGTGTTGCAGTTTCAATAAAAATCTTTCTTTTTTTTTTTTTTTTTTCCTTTCTTTTTCACAAATTAAGAAGGTTATATACAGACATACATAAACTCTCATAGTTTAATAAGAAGTAGATAAAAGAGTTAGGAGAAGGAGGTATTAGGAGAGAAGGTGGGGAGGGTCGAGAGACCGTCGCTGTCAGGGGAATATATCATGGCAGTGATTTGGGTGGTTTGGTATCTTTCATTTTGGGAATTTTTCCCACCAGGGTGACCAGATCTCATGATAGAAATCTAGTTTGTCTAGCACTGAGTAAGAGTATGCTTCAATTTTTATAAGGAATTTAACAGTAGCCAAAATCTGTGAAATGGAGGGAGGGGTGAGCTGTTTCCAGGCTTTCACAATTTCTAGTTTACTTGACATAAGTATATAAATGGCTAGAGCTTTGCGTGCTGGGGGAAGGTTTGGAAAGTCTAAATGTAGTAGGCAGGTTTGTGGGCTCAGAGCAGGGGTGATACCTAGGGAGTGTAAGATGTCAGAGATCTGGAGCCAGACTGGGGCCACCTTGGGGCAAGACCACCAAATGTGTGCCTGCGTTCCCAGCAACCCCTCCAGCAGGTGGGTGCGTGCGAGTCATATATCTTATGAAGCGTGGTTGGGACTAAATGCCAGTGAACCGTGATCTTATAATGCAACTCCCACAAGGTCGTGCAATGTAATAATTTCTTAGTAAAAGTTAATTCTCTATACCAAGAGTCAGCGTCGGCCGTAAAGTTCAATTCTGTCTCCCAAGCTATGTATTGTGAGATTTTATGCTTTGAAGAGGGGTCTAATAAGATCTCATAATGGAACGACAAGGTTCCTTTAAGTTTGTGGGTCTGCGACCATCTCTGCTCCCAGGCTGTGACTGGCCTGAGGTTCTTTCTGGGGAATCCCCATGATCTTACTATTGAGCAGAGATGAAAGGTCTCGAATCTTAGAGAAGTCGGGGTTCGCAACTTATTGAGAGTTCTTTAGCCTGATCGTATAAGTCAGCAATACAATTTACATCAAAATTGTCCAGCTAGAGATGTGCGAGTCAGGTAGGCAAAAAAGGACACTAACTATAGTTTGCCTCGGGGAAGGGTGGGGGGCAATCAGATTCAAATGTCTCACTTGATCCCAAAGGTGCAGAGTATCAAGGATCACCGGGTTTGTGACACCGAGACTTTTCCAGTAGTGAGATGGGATCCAGGGCAGATCGGCTAAACATAGTCCTGGGGGGAGGAGGGACTGCTCGGCCCTCCTCCAGGAAGCCGGGCTCTCCTGATGACTCCAATACATGAGGTGAGTTAGTTGAGCTGCTTGATAGTACAAGATAACGTTTGGCAGACCAAGTCCACCTTTATCGCATTTCCTCTGCAAGGTTTGCCTAGAAGTTCTGGGGTTCTTAACTTTCCATACATAACTAGAGATAAGGCTCTGGAGCTTGTTGAGAATTGGTCTAGGTATATTACTTGGAAGTGAGTGGAATAAATAAGTAACCTTAGGGATGAAGGACATTTTAATGGCAGCAATCCTGCCTGTCCAAGAAATTTCACGGAAGTCCCAGGAGTCTAAAAGTTTTTTCCACTCAGGAAGTCTTTCTGTAAAGTTTTTAGAGATGACCGAGGACATGCTAGGAGAAAGGTGGATACCAAGTAGTTTAATAAAACAGGGAGACCATTGAAATTTGTATTGTATCTGTAGGGAGGAAAGGTCATGTGCTGGGATGTTGATATATAGGGCTTCTGTTTTAGAGAAGTTGAGTTTATAATGGCTTTAAGTGCCTTAAACTGATAGATTATCTTGAACACTGCTGGGAGCGACCTCAGCGGGTTTGTGAGCATAAGCGTGATATCATCCGCATATAATGAGATAATATGCTGAGAAGACCCCATCAGAACTCCAGAAATATCTGGATCTGCCCTTATAGCCTGAGCGAGCGGCTCAATGGCAAGCGCGAACAGGAGCAGGGAGAGGGGGCACCCCTGTCTCGTCCCATTCGATATTGCAAAACTATTGGATTGAAACCCTACGCCTTTGACTCTGGCTGTCGGACATGAATAAAGAGCTTGAATTGATAGAATGAATTTCTCTGGGATTCCGAAAGCGTGCAGGGTTTCCCATAGATACTCCCACCTCACCCTGTCAAAAGCTTTCTCAGCGTCTAACGACAGGGCTAACGTGGGAGTACCATTTTTTGAGCATTCAATCTGAATATCGAGAACCCGCCGTGTTGCATCAAGCTTTTCTTTTTTAAATGACTGAACTTTGTGTCTTTTTCTTTTATCCTGTCTAAGTTTTCATTATTACCCTCATCTGCTAGATCCCTGACTGCACATAAATCAGAGAAGGACAGGGTGTTGACAGAAATGTGTGCAATATTTTCATTTGTGGAAGTATTATTGATCTCACTTTGTGTCACCTGCTTAGTCATTCCCAAAAAATGCTTTTGCAATGTTAATTTCCGGACAAATTTGTTAACATCCAGAACTATTTAAAAGAGGTTGAAGTGAGCAGATGGCACAAAGTTTAGACCTTTAGACAGTAACTTAATTTGTGTAGTACTTAAAGCTACATTAGACAAATTACACACATTCATATCAGAATCTATTTTTGTTTGTTCTGTCCTTGTGATCTCGTTATGTATTTCTTCTGGTGATTTTTCTTCTGATGTTGATTGTGATATCTGTTGCTGCTTTCTCCTTTTGCCCCGCCTACCTCGGTGTGTTTTTTTTACTTTTCCTGGAAATGTCTGAGGATCCTCGTTTTTTGCGCTCTGCTTTCATTGGATATTACAAATCATTTTGACGTGGCTCACAGACCGGGTTTTGATCGCACCAGCTGCAAGTCTCTTCTGATCATCGACACACCCACTCTCTCAAATGTGCCATATTACAGGTACATTTGTCATTTCTGACTTTTAGTGTTGGATCTATGTAGGATCTCGTTGTGCGCTTATACACAGTGTGTTGTTTGTATATATATATATATATATATATATATATATATATATATGTGTGTGTGTGTGTTATTTCAGAAATCTTGGGCTGGCATATAAGATAACATTTCTGACTGAAAAAGAAATTCAAGAGAAGGAAGAAATACACTGAAAATAGCATGCCAGTAAAGAGGTGATTTTAATTTCTGATGTATGTGAATCATGACAGTTTAAAGTTAGGTGGGCTATCCCTTTGAGCTATAAGCTTAAGATTCTATTGAATCAAACATCAATTCGAATTTTAAAATCCTTGTCTAAAATATTACACTGTGTGTCCTAATGTCAACATCAATGTTTATCTTTAATACTAATTTCACATATACATACTTTTAAAGTATAATACACAATGTAACAAATTGCACTTACAAGTTCTGATGAGTAATCAATGACACAAGTATCGAGCAATTTGATTTGTTAGTGATAGTTTATAATGTGTATTTAAATCAGATTGGCAGATGTCATAAATCATGTGATTATGCATGTTCCAATCAAAAGTGGTGGACAAATTCACTAGTGTGTGGGTTATTTAGGACTTTGGGTCATAATTGGTGTGAAAAGTGTTAAGTCAAATATGGCGCGAAGTGGAGAGTGGGACTTGTATTGCATGGCTTAAACATGGTGCACATAGCTTTTCCAACAAATAAAAAGGAAGTTAGCTTCATTATGTTGTGTATTTATTTCATTTTTATCTCTATATCTATTTGTGCGACAAGTTTGGGGCAAAAGTTTGCACCAAATATGTACAAATAATATTGTCCCCTTGCTTTGTATTGAGAGACAAAGTTGTAGCATAATCCATAAGTAGTAATGTATTTTTCATTTTTATCCCTATATCTACTAGTGCACTAAATGTGGAGAAATAATATTGTTTGATTTAGAAAGGGTATACAATTTTAATAACGTTTCTAATTTACTTTTATCATGTAATATACTTCATTCTGACAGAATCTGATAAAACACAGGCGCTGTGCAGCACTATGGCAGCTCAGTGCGACTCCATGAGCGGATACATGACCCAGTCAGACCCGGGCTCCAACAGCGAGCGAAGTGCTGACTCCCCACTGCCCTGTTCGGAAGATGATTCTCTTGGCCCTGCTGCCCCCCACGATCCTGAGTGGGGTGAAGAAAGATTCCGAGTGGATAGGAAGAAGTTGGAGACCATGTTGCAAGCTGCAGCAGAAGGCAAGGGGAAAAGTGGGGAAGACTTCTTTCAGAAGATTATGGAAGAGACAAATACACAGATTGCTTGGCCTTCCAAGCTGAAGATAGGAGCAAAGTCAAAGAAAGATCCCCACATCAAAGTTTCTGGCAAAAGAGAGAATGTGAAGGAAGCAAAAGAAAGGATTATGTCTGTTTTAGACACAAAGAGCAACCGGGTCACATTAAAAATGGACGTCTCGCACACAGAGCATTCACATGTTATTGGTAAAGGTGGCAATAACATTAAGAAAGTGATGGAAGAAACTGGGTGTCATATCCACTTTCCAGACTCAAACAGAAATAACCAAGCAGAAAAAAGCAACCAGGTGTCCATTGCAGGACAGCCAGCCGGTGTTGAGTCTGCAAGAGTAAGAAAAAGGGAGCTGCTACCTTTGGTGTTAATGTTTGAACTGCCTATAGCTGGAATTCTGCAGCCAATTCCAGACCCAAACTCTCCCACAATTCAGCACATATCCCAGACTTACAATATAACAGTATCCTTCAAACAGCGCTCAAGAGTTTACGGTGCTACTGTTATTGTGAGAGGTTCCCAGAATAATACAAGTGCTGTGAAGGAGGGCACAGCGCTACTTCTAGAGCATCTTGCTGGTAGCTTGGCGACTGCTATTCCAGTTAGCACACAGCTAGATATTGCTGCTCAGCATCATATCTTCATGATGGGAAGTAACGGCTGCAACATCAAACACATCATGCAAAGAACCGGTGCTCAGATTCATTTTCCAGATCCAAATAATCCCTCAAAGAAATCCACAGTCTACCTCCAAGGCACCATAGAGTCCGTCTGTCTTGCCAGACAGTATCTCATGGGTTGTCTTCCACTTGTTTTGATGTTTGACATGAAAGAAGAGATTGATGTAGAGCCACAGTACATCACTCAACTCATGGAACAACTGGACGTCTTCATCAGCATTAAACCAAAGCCAAAACAGCCAAGTAAATCTGTTATTGTAAAAAGTGTGGAACGAAATGCGTTAAATATGTACGAAGCCAGAAAATGCCTTCTTGGACTTGACAGTAGTGGTGTTACCATTGCAAGTCAATCTATGCTATCCTGCCCAATTGCAATGCCGTGCCATGGACTGGATATTTTAGCATCTGCTGGATTGGGACTCACTGGTCTGGGTCTCTTGGGTCCAAATGCACTATCAGTTAATTCGTCTGCAGCTCAAAATTCCTTGCTGAATGCCCTCAATAATGCTGTTAGCCCTCTACACAGCCCGAGTTCTGCTACACCCAACCAGACTTTGTGGGCAACTTCACTAGCAAACGCCACAAATGCTACAGGATTTTCAGCTATACCACACCTGATGATGCCAGCTGCTGCCCAAGCAACGCTAACCAGTTTTCTGCTATCTGGGGTGCCTAACTTTGGGCAAAACACTCCATCTCCACCTCCTGGATTGACTCCAGTGGATGTTCATATGAATGGAATACACTCTGAATCCAAGAAAGTCTCATCCAATTTAAACGGACATGTAAAGACTTCAAACATGAAATATGGTCCAATATCTGCATCATCTCTAGGGGACAAAGTGTTAAACTCAAACCTTCCTGATTCGTCAAGACAGTCAAACAGCCATAAATCCTCAGAACCCGTGAATGCCAAGACTGATTCTGAAGGCTGTAATGACGCTTTTGTTGAAGTCGGCATGCCGAGAAGCCCCTCCCATTCTGCAAACACCAACGAATGAAAGCAAATGCTAAATTCTACCAAAGCACCGTGTGCCAAGAGGCAAACTGTTGAGTTGCTACAAGGCACCAAGAATTCTCACTTACATAATACAGAAAGATTACTCTCTGATTCGGAGATGAGCACTTCAGAAAGTCCAGTGACCGATAAAAAAGCTCCTGGAAGTGAAAGGGCAGCAGAAAGGGCCGCAGCAGCACAGCACAATTCTGAGCGAGTACGACTTAATTCTCAGTCATCATATGCAAATATGCAGGCATATTACTATGAACAAAAAAAGCTTTTGGCAACAAAGGCTATGTTAAAAAAGCCAGTTGTCACAGAAGTAAGGACCCCACAAATACTTGGAGCGGGTTGGGTTTCTCAAAGTCAATGCCAGCGGAAACGATAAAAGAATTAAGGCGAGCTAATCATGTGTCATACAAGCCTACAATGTCAACCAGATATGAGACACCATCCATGTCTCTATCAAGGTCAAAGAGCCGAGAGCAACTGGGAAGCGGCAGTGATTCTGATAACTGGAGAGAACGGAATGGATTCACCCCACAATGATTACTCCTCATCAATTGGGAGTCCCAAACGAAAACAAAATAAATCCACTGAACATTATCTTAGCAGCAGTAATTATATGGACTGCATTTCTTCGCTAACTGGAAGCAACGGTTGTAATCTAAATAGTTCTTTCAAGGGAACAGATCTTCCAGAACTATTCAGCAAACTTGGATTAGGAAAATATACAGACATCTTTCAACAGCAAGAGATTGATCTCCAGACGTTCCTCACCCTGACAGACCAAGATTTAAAGGAACTTGGCATTTCAACATTTGGTGCTCGAAGAAAAATGTTGCTGGCGATTTCAGAGCTGAATAAAAACAGAAGGAAGCTTTTTGAACCAACCAATATACGTTCTTCATTTCTGGAAGGAGGGGCAAGTGGTAGACTCCCACGTCAGTATCACACAGACATTGCCAGTGTCAGCGGTCGCTGGTAGCACCCAGCAAAAAAACTTAACCATAACCGCAGACCTGTGGACAGGCATTACTTTGCATATTCTTACCATCAGCACTTTAAAACACAAGGTGCCAAGGACCAAAGTCCACACAAGTACTTGTGCTTAAAAAACGCTTGTGTTGTCATTCGGAACACCAAATGTGGAATATGTTGTGTACGCCCATGTAGACTGGACCGCATTGCAATAGCAAAAAAATAATGATTTTATGTTTTAGTATTTTATGTATAACTACAATGTATGCACTGAAATTTTACCTTTATAGAATGAAGAATGAGTCTCTCAACTAGAGGGCTTGAATTAATTGTTTTATTGTGGAGGAATTTTCTAGTATTCAAAATAATCAAGATACTTCTGCACTTTACATGCTCTGATTTTGTCTCCTGTGGAAATGTAACGTTCTCTTATTTCCATGAAAACACAATTTATTGACACTAATCAAACATAGCCTTGTGCTTTTCCATCAGTTAAAATGTCATCAATGTATTGTAAAATATTACTATGCACACAATACGCTGGGACCTGGGAACCTTTTTTATTTTATTTTTTAAACTAGTAGATGAGCTTATTTTCCCGTCTATTTAATATTCTATGAACGCTTACAATGATACACATTCACTGTAACAGATTAAAAGGAAAAAAAAAACAGTATGGACTTTGTAGTAGAAGCTGTTGCACTCATGATATCTAGAAGCAGGACAGGGAAGCAGGTTTTCGTATGATTTATTTGCATATAATTTATTTATACCTATTTCCATTACATTTCTTATTCCCCACTTATGATATGTAAGTGTATCTTTAACCCTTTGTGTGCCAGAGGGCTCAAATGCATTGTGTAGCCATGGTACAGCCATTGCTGGCCAGAAAGGGTTAATGGAGTGAGAGCTGGTGACAATAATTTCAGCAAACGTCCTTGTGCGGATATGTATAGCAAATTATTTCTGTTGTCTACATACCTGATCATGTTGGAAGAAGATGTTTACTTTACCCATAACCAAAATTAAACTTATATTTTATATAGTTTATTCAGTATAAAATATATCAACTGTATGTATTTCAGTAATTAACTTTGCCATTATAGACTGTGAAAATGCAAGGCATCAATTGTCTGAATTATGTTAAGTTTGTAATTTTTTTGTATTTGTTTTTGATCTTCAAGGACACACAAGCAAATTACATATTTCATTGAGTACTGTTATGTTCTAGCTAAAGTTGTCGGCATGTATAGTCATAGAGTTCACTTTAGCTGGGGGAAACTTTTTTTGTTTTTTATTCTTGCACAATATGGGATACACCTGCAGTGAGCTGTCTCCGTAAGATACGCTCAACATAAGTAGTACTCCATGGGTTAATAGCACAGACTGGTGCAAATAGAGTAACACATGGCATGTATTGCTTTTATGATAAAATTTCCACAGAAAACATTTGCACACACAAAGGGAATGTTGTTTTTTTCTGTTAATTTCTTTTGCTGCTGCTAATAATTTTGTGGGCATAAGCAACGCAGCAAGTAAATATCTATATTGATTTCTGATTGGGCACTATTTTTTGGTGGTTTTAACTTTACTCACTTTGGCCTAGATTTGGAGTTTGGCGTTAGCCGTGAAAACCAGCGTTAGAGGCTCCTAACGCTGGTTTTAGGCTACCTCCGGTATTTGGAGTCATTAAAAAAAGGGTCTAACGCTCACTTTTCAGCCGCAACTTTTCCATACCGCAGATCCCCTTACGTAAATTGCGTATCCTATCTTTTCAATGGGATTTTTCTAACTCCGGTATTTAGAGTCGTGTCTGAAGTGAGCGTTAGAATTCTAACGACAAAACTCCAGGCGCAGAAAAAAGTCAGTAGTTAAGAGCTTTCTGGGCTAACGCCGGTTCATAAAGCTCTTAACTACTGTGCTCTAAAGTACACTAACACCCATAAACTACCTATGTACCCCTAAACCGAGGTCCCCCCACATCGCCGCCACTCGATTAAATTTTTTTAACCCCTAATCTGCCGACCGCCACCTACGTTATACTTATGTACCCCTAATCTGCTGCCCCTAACACCGCCGACCCCTATATTCTATTTATTAACCCCTAACCTGCCCCCCACAACGTCGCAGCCAGCTACCTACAATAATTAACCCCTAATCTGCCGACCGCAAAGCGCCGCCACCTACATTATACTTATATACCCCTAATCTGCTACCCCTAACACCGCCGACCCCTATATTATATTTATTAACCCCTAATCTGCCCCCCTCAACGTTGCCTCCACCTGCCTACACTTATTAACCCCTAATCTGCCGAGTGGACCGCACCGCTATTATTATAAAGTAATTAACCCCTAATCCGCCTCACTAACCCTATAATAAATAGTATTAACCCCTAATCTGCCCTCCCTAACATCGCCGACACCTAACTTCAAACATTAACCCCTAATCTGCCGACTGGAGCTCACCGCTATTCTAATAAATGTATTAACCCCTAAAGCTAAGTCTAACCCTAACACTAACACCCCCTAAGTTAAATATAATTTTAATCTAACGAAATTAATTAACTCTTATTAAATAAATTATTCCTATTTAAAGCTAAATACTTACCTGTAAAATAAATCCTAATATAGCTACAATATTAATTATAATTATATTATAGCTATTTTAGGATTAATATTTATTTTACAGGTAACTTTGTATTTATTTTAACCAGGTACAATAGCTATTAAATAGTTAAGAACTATTTAATAGCTAAAATAGTTAAAATAATTACCAAATTTACCTGTAAAATAAATCCTAACCTAAGTTACAGTTAAACCTAACACTACACTATCAATAAATTAATTAAATAAAATACCTACAATTACCTACAATTAAACCTAACACTACACTATCAATAAATAAATTAAATACAATACCTACAAATAACTACAATGAAATAAACTAACTAAAGTACAAAAAATAAAAAAGAACTAAGTTACAAAAAATAAAAAATATTTACAAACATAAGAAAAATATTACAACAATTTTAATTTAATTACACCTACTCTAAGCCCCCTAATAAAATAACAAAGCCCCCCAAAATAAAAAAATGCCCTACCCTATTCTAAATTACTAAAGTTCAAAGCTCTTTTACCTTACCAGCCCTGAACAGGGCCCTTTGCGGGGCATGCCCCAAGAAGTTCAGCTCTTTTGCCTGTAAAAAATAACATACAATACCCCCCCCCCAACATTACAACCCACCACCCACATACCCCTAATCTAACCCAAACCCCCCTTAAATAAACCTAACACTAAGCCCCTGAAGATCATCCTACCTTGTCTTCACCTCACCGGGTATCACACCGATCCGTCCTGGCTCCGATATCTTCATCCAACCCAAGCGGGGGCTAGACATCCACTGAAGAAGTCCAGAAGAGGGTCCAAAGTCTTCATCCTATCCGGGAAGAAGAGTAGATCCGGACCGGCAACCATCATCTTCCAAGCGGCATCTTCTATCTTCATCCGATGAGGACCGGCTCCATCCTGAAGACCTCCACCGCGGACCCATCTTCATCCGGCGACGTCCAACTGAAGAATGACGGTTCCTAAGGTACATCATCCAAGATGGCGTCCCTCGAATTCCGATTGGCTGATAGGATTCTATCAGCCAATCGGAATTAAGGTAGGAATATTCTGATTGGCTGATGGAATCAGCCAATCAGAATCAAGATCAATCCGATTGGCTGATCCAATCAGCCAATCAGATTGAGCTCGCATTCTATTGGCTGATTGAATCAGCCAATCGGATTGAACTTGATTCTGATTGGCTGATTCCATCAGCCAATCAGAATATTCCTACCTTAATTCCGATTGGCTGATAGAATCCTATCAGCCAATCGGAATTCGAGGGACGCCATCTTGGATGACGTCCCTTAAAGGAACCGTCATTCTTCAGTTGGACGTCGCCGGATGAAGATGGGTCCGCGGTGGAGGTCTTCAGGATGGAGCCGGTCCTCATCGGATGAAGATAGAAGATGCCGCTTGGAAGATGATGGTTGCCGGTCCGGATCTACTCTTCTTCCCGGATAGGATGAAGACTTTGGACCCTCTTCTGGACTTCTTCAGTGGATGTCTAGCCCCCGCTTGGGTTGGATGAAGATATCGGAGCCAGGACGGATCGGTGTGATACCCGGTGAGGTGAAGACAAGGTAGGATAATCTTCAGGGGCTTAGTGTTAGGTTTATTTAAGGGGGATTTGGGTTAGATTAGGGGTATGTGGGTGGTGGGTTGTAATGTTGGGGGGGGGTATTGTATGTTTTGTTTTACAGGCAAAAGAGCTGAACTTCTTGGGGCATGCCCCGCAAAGGGCCCTGTTCAGGGCTGGTAAGGTAAACGAGCTTTGAACTTTAGTAATTTAGAATAGGGTAGGGCATTTTTTTATTTTGGGGGGCTTTGTTATTTTATTAGGGGGCTTAGAGTAGGTGTAATTAGTTTAAAATTGTTGTAATATTTTTCTTATGTTTGTAAATATTTTTTTATTTTTTGTAACTTAGTTCTCTTTTATTTTTTGTACTTTAGTTAGTTTATTTCATTGTAGTTATTTGTAGGTATTGTATTTAATTTATTTATTGATAGTGTAGTGTTAGGTTTAATTGTAGGTAATTGTAGGTATTTTATTTAATTAATTTATTGATAGTGTAGTGTTAGGTTTAATTGTAACTTAGGTTAGGATTTATTTTACAGGTAAATTTGTAATTATTTTAACTATTTTAGCTATTAAATAGTTCTTAACTATTTAATAGCTATTGTACCTGGTTAAAATAAATACAAAGTTACCTGTAAAATAAATATTAATCCTAAAATAGCTATAATATAATTATAATTTATAGTGTAGCTATATTAGGATTTATTTTACAGGTAAGTATTTAGCTTTAAATAGGAATAATTTATTTAATAAGAGTTAATTAATTTCGTTAGATGTAACTCAATAAATAAAATAAATACAATACCTACAAATAACTACAATGAAATAAACTTGCTGGGCCTATGGCTCTTATCTGCCGTCAATATCTATGTTTCTATGTTTCTATGTAAATTATATTTAACTTAGGGGGGTGTTAGTGTTAGGGTTAGACTTAGCTTTAGGGGTTAATACATTTATTAGAATAGCGGTGAGCTCCAGTCGGCAGATTAGGGGTTAATAATTGAAGTTAGGTGTCAGCGATGTTAGGGAGGGCAGATTAGGGGTTAATACTATTTATTATAGGGTTAGTGAGGCAGATTAGGGGTTAATAACTTTATTATAGTAGCGCTCAGGTCCGCTCGGCAGATTAGGGGTTAATAAGTGTAGGCAGGTGGAGGCGACGTTGTGGGGGCAGATTAGGGGTTAATAAATATAATATAGGGGTCTGCGATGTTAGGGCAGCAGATTAGGGGTACATAGGGATAATGTAAGTAGCGGCGGTTTATGGAGCGGCAGATTAGGGGTTAATAATAATATGCAGGGGTCAGCGATAGCGGGGGCGGCAGATTAGGGGTTAATAAGTGTAAGGTTAGGGGTGTTTAGACTCGGGGTACATGTTAAATTGTTAGGTGCAGACGTAGGAAATGTTTCCCCATAGCAAACAATGGGGCTGCGTTAGGAGCTGAATGCTGCTTTTTTGCAGGTGTTAGGTTTTTTTTCAGCTCAAACAGCCCCATTGTTTCCTATGGGGGAATAGTGCACAAGCACGTTTTTGAGGCTGGCCGCTTGCGGAAGCAACTCTGGTATCGAGAGTTGAAGCTGCGTTAAATATGCTCTATGCTCCTTTTTTGGAGCCTAACGCAGCCTTTATGTGGACTCTCAATACCAGAGTTATTTTTATGGTGCGGCCAGAAAAAAGCCGGCATTAGCTTTTCGGGTCGTTACCGACAAAACTCCAAATCTAGCCGTTTGTTTGATAAACCACTTTTAATATATAAATTTGTAGTATTAAAAATTAGTAAACATTTATACTACGTGGTCCTCTTGTTAGACCAATCCCCACATTTTAATAAAACACATGGGTATTGCTGCATTTATATGCTTTTTTTAAAAAAAAAATAAAGTTTAGTGTTTTCCTTTAATGTAGTAAAATTTGTTTTACGTTTTTATTTTATTTTTTGGCTATAGTTTTAAATGACTAAGTGTAGCTTGGGGATTTTTTTTTTTAAACTGATCACCCCAAAGGTACTGCAGTTTGAAAGGGTTTTATTTACAACGTGAAACCACAAGCACACACAATCACATGTATACTGGAGAATCCTTCTCACTGTTTTTTTTTATTATTATTTTGTTAATGGAACATGATGATACAGATTACAGTATTGTCAATCAGTGCTGCATTATGCAAAAGTTTGTTGTTGGATCCCATTATTTGTTACTTCTTTGATGTGCCTTGAAAGTGACAATATATCTGTAAATGTAGAACAGATACAGATTATATTTCAGTGGGGGGTTGACAACTTTTTTAAATTATTTTTTTAATTAAATGTCGATTGAAATGTATTTTTTTAACTAATCATTTGTTATGTTCAAGAAAATAAATTTATATAACCCATAAAAAAAAAAAAAAAAAAAAAAAAAAATTTTACTTCATTCTCTTGCAGCATCTAACATAAGCTTTCTGTGTTTTCAGACTCCCATTGAGCTCTATGGCATCTGCGACCTCAAGAGTGGTGGATTAAAAACTAGGTACGCTGAGTCATAAAAGACTCAAGCATAAATGTAGAATTTTTTATAACTTTGTGAGAGCTTCAAATAGTGTCGAATAGGAGGGCAAATTAACACAATTCTGCTCGAATACTACGGTTTTCAACTCGCATTGATCTGCGTCGGATTGAGATTGCGGGATCATATTTTACATCACAAATTTCAACATTTGCCGATCTTGACGCTGGAATTCCAGCGTATTTTCAGTTGACCCTTTGATAAATAGGCCCCTTAGGTACTTCTTTGAAAGGTGACATTGCTAGTGTCCTTGGGATCTTGAAATGAGCATTTTATATCACAGTGACCTGCTGAGGGTGGGTCTCTAAGTCATCCATCAGTCTGTCAGCACTCTATTTACCATGGCACTCTGACATTAACCCTTGACCTGGAATAAGAAAGTGTCAGAGAGGTAGGGAGCGTAGTATTTTACTATACAATAAACAATGTAATTCCAAATAGAATGTTTGCATAAGCATAGTGTAAACAATCTTCATAATGCACATGTTGTTATTTATATTACCAGTTTAGTTAAATTTGAAAAGCCAGAGCGGTTTCTGTAGGGTTGACCATGGCAAAGAAGATACAATAAATAATAATAAAGAAGCTCTGTGCACTGAAAAACAATGCAACTTTTGCTAAAAGATTATTATTATCGGTTATTTGTAGAGCGCCAACAGATTCTGCAGCGCTTTAAACAGAGGGTAGTACAACAAAACAATTAAAGGGATCAGATGGGTAGAGGGCCCTGCCAAGAGTTGCTTATTGCTAGTATAGCGGGGCAATGTGGGCGGATGGCAGATTAAGGGTTAATAATATTTAAATAGTGTTTGCAATGCGGGAGGGTGGCGGTTTAGGCATTAATACGTTTATTATATTGGTGACAATGTCGGGGAGCGGCGGAATAGAGTTAATACATTTTTTTATTGGCTGCGATTTTAGGAGTGGCAGATTAGGGGTTAATAATTTTAATATAGTGTTTGCGATGCGGGAGAGCCTCAGTTTAGGGGTTAATAGGTAGTTTATGGGTATTTTGAAATTTGGTGTGGAGGACAGCGCCAGATGTAAACCGTACTTGCTCAACTTCTGTGTTGAACAATTGTCCAATACAATCATTCTTAGTAGAGGAGATAGGATATATGTGAAGGAGCGCCTCACAAGCGGCTGTAGTACATCAATGAATAATAGTAAAAACCGACAGTTTATCTAAATGGTGGCTGGATAAACAATGGACCTAGTGTGTATTAGCTACTACACAGCTATTAAAGTTATCAAACAAAATAGAAGAACAAAATGATGCCACAAAGTATTGAGCTCAAACGTGTCGATGACTTGACCTTTAGGCCAATCATATAACGGCCATAACAGTCCTATCAACATTAACCACGTATCTATAGCATTACAACACTCACACACCGACAGAGGTGCCTAGCGTTAATTTGTAACGCGGATACAAGCAATAACATCAAACATTATGAATGCTTTGTATGATTTCACACTAAACGCACTCGTGATGAATCAGTAGTGTGCATTATACCAACAATCTCACTTCAAACTGCATATTTAGGTATTCATGACTGATGATTAGTGATGATCGCATTAACAGGACTTACATAAAGACTGCAGGTATTTTTATAACAAATATAATCCCTGATATACAGTACAAGCAAACAATATGAAAATTACTTTTACTATTTACAGTTGTTTTAATATGGATATGTTATCACTCATATCTATATAAGACTCTGAATACTCTATTATGACAATTTATATATCTATTTATTATAATTATTTGGGGCATGCAACTTTAATATCATGATAGGTTATACTTTTATTACAAACTAGTTGTCTAGATCAATTTGACAACCAAGGATGCTCATCTCTTGATATCACAAGTATATCTGTCATACTACTGTTTTTGATATTGTATTTTTGTATTTATGTTTTGACTGCACTGTGATGTCAGAATGTGCCCTCATACAGGGCCGCCACCAGGGGGTGACAGGGGTGACTCCTGTCAGGGGCCCAATGGGCCCGGGGGGGCCATGAGGCAAGAACTAAAAAAAAATAAAAAAATATTTTTTAATTTTGGCAGCCACCAGTGGATACTACAGCAGAGTACTAATTGAGCATGGGAAATGTTATTACAAGGAGTAAAGTATTAGCATTTGAGAGGATTTCTGAGTGTGCACTAAACCACTATGCACAGTGTGAGACATACGTGGCACTTTGTTTGTACTGTGTGTGCCTGAGTCAGACGGCAGATCACTTTCATTTGCAGAGAGGGTAGGACTTATTTAGCAAATGTTTTTTATTTCTTTGTGCAATTTCGGATTGTAACTTCAGTGAGGTAGTAGTTGTATGGTGGGGCCAGGGGTCTATAAAAACATTTTTTTTTAGCAGCAGTGTATTTATGATTATTTGACAATGCTGTAGAAATTCTATATTTAAAACCATGCAGAAATGTTTCCTCCCTCCTCAATACACAAATGGTAGGTGCCCTTTTGGCAGATATGCATTTATATATATATATATATATATATATATATATATATTACATTCCAGTTTACTACCACTTTATGCATGGACTTTCCAGATGCAAGGAGGCATTTTATCTAAGATTTTTACATCTGCATAAAATGTTATACTCTCAGACTAAGATTGCTCAGTGTTTGAAATGAGACAGGTTTACTTAAAACTGTTCAGTTTACACTACAGCTGACTTAATTTTGAAATACATACCAACAAGCCTAAATCCTGCAATTAACCAGATCTAATGGTATGAGTACCACAGTTTATGGCTCCACCAAGACCATATATAGTACAGCATTTTCAAAATCCATAAGTATAGCTGACAGATGGGAACATTTGTACACTATGGCCTAGATTTGGAGTTTGGCGGTAGCCATGAAAACCAGCGTTAGAGGCTCCTAACGCTGGTTTTAGGCTACCTCCGGTATTTGGAGTCACTCAAAAAAGGGTCTAACGCTCACTTTTCAGCCGCGACTTTTCCATACCGCAGATCCCCTTACGTCAATTGCGTATCCTATCTTTTCAATGGGATCTTTCTAACTCCGGTATTTAGAGTCGTGTCTGAAGTGAGCGTTAGAATTCTAACGACAAGACTCCAGCCACAGAAAAAAGTCAGTAGTTAAGAGCTTTCTGGGCTAACGCCGGTTCATAAAGCTCTTAACTACTGTACTCTAAAGTACACTAACATCCATAAACTACCCATGTACCCCTAAACCGAGGCCCCCCCACATCGCTGCCACTCGATTACATTTTTTTAACCCCTAATCTGCCGACCGCCACCTACGTTATACTTATGTACCCCTAATCTGCTGCCCCTAACACCGCCGACCCCTATATTATATTTATTAACCCCTAACCTGCCCCCCACAACGTCGCAGCCAGCTACCTACAATAATTAACCCCTAATCTGCCGACCGCAAAGAGCCGCCACCTACATTATAGCTATGTACCCCTAATCTGCTGCCCCTAACACCGCAGACCCCTATATTATATTTATTAACCCCTAATCTGCCCCCCTCAACGTCGCCTCCACCTACCTACACTTATTAACCCCTAATCTGCCGAGCGGACCTGAGCGCTACTATAATAAAGTTATTAACCCCTAATCCGTCTCACTAACCCTATAATAAATAGTATTAACCCCTAATCTGCCCTCCCTAACATCAGCGACACCTAACTTCAATTATTAACCCCTAATCTGCCGACTGGAGCTCACCGCTATTCTAATAAATGTATTAACCCCTAAAGCTAAGTCTAACCCTAACACTAACACCCCCCTAAATTAAATATAATTTTAATCTAACGAAATTAATTAACTCTTCTTAAATAAATTATTCCTATTTAAAGCTAAATACTTACCTGTAAAATAAATCCTAATATAGCTACAATATAAATTATAATGATATTATAGCTATTTTAGGATTTATATTTATTTTACAGGTAACTTTGTATTTATTTTAAACAGGTACAATAGCTATTAAATAGTTAAGAACTAAGTTACAGAAAATAAAAAAATATTTACAAACATAAGAAAAATATTACAACAATTTTAAACTAATTACACCTACTCTAAGCCCCCTAATAAAATAACAAAGCCCCCCAAAATAAAAAATTCCCTACCCTATTCTAAATTAAAAAAGTTACAAGCTCTTTTACCTGAACAGGGCCCTTTGCGGGGCATGCCCCAAGAATTTCAGCTCTTTTGCCTGTAAAAAAAAACATACAATACCCCCCCCAACATTACAACCCACCACCCACATACCCCTAATCTAACCCAAACCCCCCTTAAATAAACCTAACACTAAGCCCCTGAAGATCTTCCTACCTTGTCTTCACCATCCAGGTATCACCGATCCGTCCTGGCTCCAAGATCTTCATCCAACCCAAGCGGGGGTTGGCGATCCATAATCCGGTCCAGAAGAGGCTCCAAAGTCTTCCTCCTATCCGGCAAGAAGAGGACATCCGGACCGGCAAACATCTTCTCCAAGCGGCATCTTCGATCTTCTTCCATCCGGAGCGAAGCGGCAGGATCCTGAAGACCTCCAGCGCGGAACATCCATCCGGACCGACGACTGACTGTTCCTTTAAGGGACGTCATCCAAGATGAATCAAGTTCAATCCGATTGGCTGATCCAATCAGCCAATCAGATTGAGCTCGCATTCTATTGGCTGTTCCGATCAGCCAATAGAATGCGAGCTCAATCTGATTGGCTGATTGGATCGGCCAATCGGATTGAACTAGATTCTGATTGGCTGATTCCATCAGCCAATCAGAAAATTCCTACCTTAATTCCGATTGGCTGATAGAATCCTATCAGCCAATCGGAATTCGAGGGACGCCATCTTGGATGACGTCCCTTAAAGGAACAGTCATTCGTCGTTCAGTCGTCGGTCCGGATGGATGTTCCGCGCTGGAGGTCTTCAGGATCCTGCCGCTTCGCTCCGGATGGAAGAAGATCGAAGATGCCGCTTGGAGAAGATGTTTGCCGGTCCGGATGTCCTCTTCTTGCCGGATAGGAGGAAGACTTTGGAGCCTCTTCTGGACCGGATTATGGATCGCCAACCCCCGCTTGGGTTGGATGAAGATCTTGGAGCCAGGACGGATCGGTGATACCTGGATGGTGAAGACAAGGTAGGAAGATCTTCAGGGGCTTAGTGTTAGGTTTATTTAAGGGGGGTTTGGGTTAGATTAGGGGTATGTGGGTGGTGGGTTGTAATGTTGGGGGGGGGGTATTGTATGTTTTTTTTTACAGGCAAAAGAGCTGAAATTCTTGGGGCATGCCCCGCAAAGGGCCCTGTTCAGGGCTGGTAAGGTAAAAGAGCTTGTAACTTTTTTAATTTAGAATAGGGTAGGGAATTTTTTATTTTGGGGGGCTTTGTTATTTTATTAGGGGGCTTAGAGTAGTTGTAATTAGTTTAAAATTGTTGTAATATTTTTCTTATGTTTGTAAATATTTTTTTATTTTCTGTAACTTAGTTCTTTTTTATTTTTTGTACTTTAGCTAGTTTATTTAATTGTATTTATTTGTAGGAATTGTGTTTAATTAATTTATTGATAGTGTAGTGTTAGGTTAATTGTAGGTAATTGTAGGTAGTTTATTTAATTATTTTATTGATAGGGTAGTGTTAGGTTTAATTATAACTTAGGTTAGGATTTATTTTACAGGTAAATTTGTTATTATTTTAACTAGGTAACTATTAAATAGTTCTTAACTATTTAATAGCTATTTTACCTGGTTAAAATAATAACAAAGTTGCCTGTAAAATAAATATTAATCCTAAAATAGCTATAATATAATTATAATTTATATTGTAGCTATATTATGATTTATTTTACAGGTAAGTATTTAGCTTTAAATAGGAATAATTTATTTAATAAGAGTTAATTTATTTCATTAGATAAAAATTATATTTAATTTAGGGGGGTGTTAGTGTTAGGGTTAGACTTAGCTTTAGGGGTTAATACATTTATTAGAATAGCGGTGAGCTCCGGTCGGCAGATTAGGGGTTAATAATTTAAGTTAGGTGTCGGCGATGTTAGGGAGGGCAGATTAGGGGTTAATACTATTTATGATAGGGTTAGTGAGGCGGATTAGGGGTTAATACATTTATTATAGTAGCGCTCAGGTCCGCTCGGCAGATTAGGGGTTAATAAGTGTAGGCAGGTGTCGGCGACGTTGAGGGGGGCAGATTAGGGGTTAATAAATATAATATAGGGGTCGGCGATGTTAGGGCAGCAGATTAGGGGTACATAGGGATAACGTAGGTGGCGGCGATTTGCGGTCGGAAGATTAGGGGTTAATTATTTTAAGTAGCTGGCGGCGACGTTGTGGGGGGCAAGTTAGGGGTTAATAAATGTAATACAGGGGTCGGCGGGGTTAGGGGCAGCAGATTACGGGTACATAAGTATAACGTAGGTGGCGGTCGGCAGATTAGGGGTTAAAAATTTTAATCGAGTGGCGGCGGTGTGGGGGGACCTCGGTTTAGGGGTACATAGGTAGTTTATGGGTGTTAGTGTACTTTAGGGTACAGTAGTTAAGAGCTTTATAAACCGGCGTTAGCCAGAAAGCTCTTAACTCCTGCTATTTTCAGGCGGCTGGAATCTTGTCGTTAGAGCTCTAACGCTCACTTCAGAAACGACTCTAAATACCAGCGTTAGAAAGATCCCATTGAAAATATAGGCTACGCAAATGGCGTAGGGGGATCTGCGGTATGGAAAAGTCGCGGCTGAAAAGTGAGCGTTAGACCCTTTAATCACTGACTCCAAATACCAGCGGGCGGCCAAAACCAGCGTTAGGAGCCTCTAACGCTGGTTTTGACGGCTACCGCCGAACTCCAAATCTAGGCCTTAGTGTTTACACCTGGTTACAATCACCCCAGGTGTAGTTCATTTTACTGATTATTTAGGATGGCATATATAGCAAGTATTTTTTATGTTTTATATCCTTACCAAGACTGATGAAACAGCCACTGGTTGGCTGAGAAATGTGTTGCTATTTTGTTAACCTTTTAATAAAGTAAGTTATAAATTGTATTCAATAATTTTTCAGAGGTTTATATCAGTGTAAATATCATACAAATGAATATAAATGTTTCCCTGGTGAAAACAACTCCAAACAGGAATCCCACAAGTAGCAGATATCACCAGGTCATTACTCAATATAATATATTCCAAGTAGCATGTAGCATATGACAGAGGACTTACCACACTGTAGAAAATCACAAATCAAAGAGGAAAGTCACTTTCAAGCTGTACAATCCATATTACTGTGGCTTAACCTGCTCCTCACATTGCAAAGCGCATGTTGCCTGAATTGCAAACAGTGTGCGGCCTCTGTGTATCACCGGATAGTAACACAGGGGAAAGCTGCATCAAACTCTGGAGCTGCTAGGGCTCTCCAAACCCCTTGATATCAAAATAGTATGCAGATGAAACAAAAAATCACATTCCCAGTGTAAGAAGAGGCAGGGAGAGATTCTAAAAGTTAAAAGTATATTTTATTCATACTTGCATTAAAACAGTTGAACAGGCACAGCAAACTGACAGACACCACGGCTGACGCGTTTCCTGCCTCACGGGCAGTTCATCAGAGCCAAAGATTCAATGTTTCTAACAGCTGTTAAATCAGGGGTAAGCAATCACACTGACCTATCACAGCGAAATAGAACTCAAATAAATTAACCATCAGGTTGCTTAACCCCAAAACCTACATATACAAATTCACATCTTACTAATGTAACAAAATGCAAGAAAACACTCAATTAAAAAAGACACAAACATTAAAAGTTCAAATGAAATGGAAATAGAAATTGAATTGCAAGGAAACCCACAGAAAAAAATTGCAACAATGTTATTACCTGAGTTGAAAACGCTTATTGCAAAAAGTAGCTATTTTAGTATAAAAGTTAAAAGTTAAATGCAATTAATAAACAAAATAAGCACTTGCAAAAACATTTCAAAGCCTTACAAATCTCAGATAAAACAAAGTGCTATATACCATTGAAATAACTCAATATGGAGTAAAAAGTTAATATATCTAAAATGGAAACACAGGACAGTTATAAACCAATATAGTGACACTGAGCAAAAATTGGAAATACACACTATACCGAATCTCAATACACATAACACTCTGGGGCAAATGAGACAGAAATACCAAATAAGCGTGTCATGTACTAAATAGTAACAGCTATCAACTATCAATATATAATTTGATATCACTGATCTTGTTTATCCCCAAAGGAGAGCCAGTTTTGAGTGTGTAGATCCAATAAATTTCTCTCTTGCTGAGAGCTTGATATCTATCTCCGCCCCTAGCACTTAGCTTAACTTGTTCTATACCCTGAAATTTGAAAAATGCTAATTTATTAGTGTGATTGTGAAAGTGTTTAGCAACTGGAGTTTTAGGCTCCTCAGCCTCTAGAGACAATAGGTGTTCTCTAATCATTTTGAGACCCCTAGAGGTGAGTCCCACGTACTGAAAATTGCAAAACGTACATGTGATAAGATAAACAATGAAAGTTGAGTTACAATTGATACGTTCACGGGTGTTATATGAGAATCCTGTATTAGTGGAAGAAAAGGTGTCACCAACTAGAGCATATTCACAACTCTTACAAGGTCTTCCCCCACATTTGTAGAAGCCCCGTTTACCGGACAACCAATTGTTTGTCCCTTTATTTTTAGTGCTCAACTTAGAGCTAAAGTTTTTGCTAATCTTATCTGCAGGAGATAAATTTACAATTCTTAGAAATTAATTTAAGGTCCTCATCTCTTTCCAATAGTGGTAATCTCTTTCTAATAATATTGCAAATATCATTATACTGCCTACTATATTTAGTAATAAAATTTAAACTTCTGTTTCTACATCCTTTCTATATGTATTATGAACCTTAGCTCTCCAACATTCTTTTAACAGAACTAATCCCTAACTCATGTGGGATACACGAGTACAATAATACTGCTTCAATATTAAATGCAGTACTTACTATCAAAGCTAGTGAATATATTTTTGTTGAACATCCGAGAGTACCTATTTTTAAATATCTAACAAAAGTACATAAGTCCCTAACCAATCCTCCAGGGAGACCTATTTCAGCTATTGGTTCCCTGGGGGAGAGGTTGGGAGAATGGGTTGATGCACAGCTACAGCCTATTGTACAGTCCTTACCTGGTTTTCTTAGGGATACTAAACATTTACTTAGACTTGTGCAAAATTTTAAGTGGAGATAAGGCTGTACTTTTGCTACTATGGATGCAGTATCATTGTACTCGTGTATCCCACATGAGTTAGGGATTAGTTCTGTTAAAAGAATGTTGGAGAGATATTCAGGCTATGAAACTAAACTTGTGGAATTCATTTTACAGGCCATTACATTTTTGTTAAATCATAACTATTTTATTTTCAATGGAGAATTTTTCATACAGCTCAGAGGGACAGCAATGGGGGCAAAATTTGCCCCCTCGTATGCTAATTTGTTTCTTGCTGATTTTGAAATCTGGAAAATCTTTGGGGATGAGAATATCTTTAAGAATGACATCAAACTATATACTAGATATATAGATGATATTCTCATTGTGTGGGGGGGGCACTTGCAGTGAACTGACCACTTTTGTCAATTATTTAAATGACAATGCTGTCAACCTTAGTTTCATTTTTAGTACTTCTACAAATAATATACCTTATTTGGATGTTCTACTAAGTCATACTTACCAGGCAATAGTCACTGAGGTATTTAGAAAATAAATTTCTGGCAATACCATATTAAGAGCTGACTCTTTACACCCAAATCATCTCAAGAAAGGTATACCTAAGGGCCAATATATTAGGTTGAGATGTATGATTATTGAAAACATGCTAATGATTTAATTTTATGTCTCATAGACAGAGGTTATGACCAGTGTGAATTAAATCGTTTGTCCACCCTAGTGTCAGGCTTTGATAGGGACACATTACTTAAATATAAGGTACATAATACATATAGAAAGGATGTAGAACACAGAGGTTTAAATTTTATTACTAAATATAGTAGGCAGTATAATGATATTTGCAATACTATTAGAAAGAGATTACCACTATTGGAGAGAGATGAGGACCTTAAATTAATTTCTAAGAATTGTAAATTTATCTCCTGCGGATCAGATACAATTGGTTATAAGATTAGCAAAAACTTTAGCTCTAAGTTCAGCACTAAAAATAAAGGGACAAACAATTGGTTGTCCGGTAAACGGGGCTTCTACAAATGTGGGGGAAGACCTTGTTAGAGTTGTGAATATGCTCTAGTTGGTGACACCTTTTCTTCCACTAATACAGGGTTCTCATATAACACCAGTGAACGTATCGATTGTAACTCAACTTTCATTGTTTATCTTATCACATGTACGTTTTGCAATTTTCAGTACATGGGACTCACCTCTAGGGGTCTCAAAGACAGGATTAGAGAACACCTATTGTCTCTAGAGGATCAATCTACAACGGGAGACAAGAAGGCGCCAAAATAGGGTGATATCGCCAATACACTACGATATGCTGTGGTGATAGAAGCAATACTTACAAACAAAGCGGCACTACGGCGTGCCTAAAGAAGCAGACCAGGACCTCACAGTCGCCCGGAAGACCACACACTGGCAAGCAGCAAACCTCTGTCGATCACGTGGTTCATCTGGCCAATCAGGATCCGATCAACACACACACCTTCCTCCAATCTTTACGGAGGAAACAGAGTGATGTGTAGTAGCGATAGGCTCGAGACTCAAAACACTGCAGACACTCAATGATTACAGCCTGATGAAACGGCTCTGTGTAGCTGAGAAACGCGTTGCTAATTTTAAAGACATTTTATTAAATTTGCTTTTCTTTGTACCTCGCTGGAGTGGATCTCCTCTTTTTCTTCTACATCACACACAAATTTTGAGTGTCTGCAGTGTTTTGAGTCTCGAGCCTATCGCTACTACACATCACTCTGTTTCCTCCGTAAAGATTGGAGGAAGGTGTGTGTGTTGATCGGATCCTGATTGGCCAGACGAACCACGTGATCGACGGAGGTTTGCTGCTTGCCAGTGTGTGGTCTTCCGGGTGACTGTGAGGTCCCGGTCTGCTTTTTTAGGCACGCCGTAGTGCCGCTTCGTTTGTAAGTATTGCTTCTATCACCACAGCATATCGTAGTGTATTGGTGATATCACCCTATTTCGGCGCCTTCTTGTCTCCCGTTGTAGATTGATCCACTGTTCCTGTTCATATTGGAAGAGCTGCCATGACTCCGGACAATTTTGTTTTATATTACCTTCCCAGAGCGCACCTCACTAGGGGGTTGAAAACCCTGGATCTGTGTACTTATTGTCTCTAGAGGCTGAGGAGCCTAAAACACCAGTTGCTAAACATTTTCACAATCACACTAATAAATTAGCATTTTTCAAATTTCAGGGTATAGAACAAGTTAAAGGGACAGTATACACTCATTTTCATATAACTGCATGTAATAGACACTACTATAAAGAATAAGATGCACAGATACTGATATAAAAATCGAGTATAAAACTGTTTAAAAACTTACTTAGAAGATGTCAGTTTGGCTCTGTTGAAAAGGTAGCTGGAAAGCCCACTACAAGTGGCAAATAAGACACTCCCCCCTCCCCCTTCTTTTGCATATGAAAAGACCCTTTACACAAACAGCAGCAAGCTGGAGAAGGTAGCTGACAGTATTCACATAAAACTTTGGGGCTTGGTTAGGAGTCTGAAAATCAGAGCAATGTTATTTAAAAATAATCAAAACTATACATTTATTTTTTAAAAAAAACTTTATGGGCTATATAAATAGATGATCTAAAAAACATTTATGCAAAGAAAAAATGAGTGTATAATGTCCCTTTAAGCTAAGTGCTAGGGGTGGAGATAGATATCAAGCTCTCAGCAAGAAAGAAATGTATTGGATCTACACACTCAAAACTGGCTCTCCTTTGGGGATAAACAAGATCAGTGATATCAAATTATATATTGATAGTTGATAGCTGTTACTATTTAGTACATGACACGCTTATTTGGTATTTCTGTCTCGTTTGCCCCAGAGTGTTACGTGTATTGAGATTCGGTATAGTGTGTATTTCCAATTTTTGCTCAGTGTCACTATATTGGTTTATAACTGTCCTGTGTTTCCATTTTAGATATATTAACTTTTTACTCCATATTGAGTTATTTCAATGGTATATAGCACTTTGTTTTATCTGAGATTTGTAAGGCTTTGAAATGTTTTTGCAAGTGCTTATTTTGTTTATTAATTGCATTTAACTTTTATACTAAAATAGCTACTTTTTGCAATACGCGTTTTCAACTCAGGTAATTACATTGTTGCAATTTTTTCTGTGGGTTTCCTTGCAATTCAATTTCTATTTCCATTTCATTTGAACTTTTAATGTTTGTGTCTTTTTTAATTGAGTATTTTCTTGAATTTTGTTACATTAGTAAGATGTGAAATTGTATATGTAGGTTTTGGGGTTAAGCAACCTGATGGTTAATTTATCTGAGTGCTATTTCGCTGTGATAGGTAAATGTGATTGCTTACCCCTGATTTAACAGCTGTTAGAAACGCTGAATCTTTAGCTCTGATGAACTGCCCGTGAGGCAGGAAACGCGTCGGCCGTGGTGTCTGTCAGTTTGCTGTGCCTGTTCAACTGTTTTAAAGCAAGTATGAATAAAATATACTTTTAGAATCTCTCCCTGCCTCTTCTTACACTGGGACTGTGATTTTTTGTTTCGTCTGAATAAAGTAAGTTATCTCAACTTACCACTTGCTGCCTGTTGGTTATCCATTATTTTCATTTGCTTTCTGCTACTGGACCATTGTAAGCTCCTGTTTGCCGGTGTTAAGTCTACTGGGTGACCATATTGATCCCAGTCTGCTTCTGTAGCACCAAGGGAGGTGCTCCATCAAATATCCCTGCACATCCATTGGAAGTCAGTCTTCTGGGTGACTGTTTTTGATCCCAGACCGCTACATCCACACCACTAGGGGTGTCACAGATATGTGAGTGCATTTGTCACATATTAGTTTAAAAATATTTCCTACAATATTGGGCCATGTGGTGCTTCTGTTCTCTTCTAATCACTATATATATAGCTAGTAGTTATTCGATATCAGTGACATAAATAGGTGATAGATAATACTAAATATCGGCACCTAAGATGTATATTGGCTACCATGTAGCTGTTGCCACAAAATACTAGACACAATTGTACTATTAAAATTATATATATATTTACTATGAAAAAATTATTATTATAAAAGTCACAAAAAAAACTGATGTTGGACAAATCGTATTGACAGAATGCAGTGGTAGCGAGTTAAAGCAATATGTTTTGTTAAAATTGATGTTGCAAGTACTGTAAAAGTACTAGTGTGGAATATATTCCAGTATATGGATAGTTAAAAAGATTTTGCGCAATACTAGTATAGCACATAAAAACCAGTGAGTTGGGCTAAATCCTTACAGCGATCATGTTATACACTGTAACAGTTGGCATAAGTTAAAAAAAAAGTTTATGGGTATTTAGTGTACTTTTTTTTATTATTATTTTTATTGAGGGTTAAAAAGTGACAGGACATCTAGTTTGCTCACTTAAACATATAGAACAGACAAGTCAAGCAATTGTACAAAATATACATGGACCTCATTGGCTTCAGCAAATCTGTCAAAGTACAGTAATAAGCCAGTCATCCAATATTTGGGGAACAAACCCATACATACATGTCAATGCAGTTGTATAGCAATATATATGAACATCATTGGCTTCAGCAAACATATTAATCTGTCAAATTACAGTAATAAGCCAGTCATCTAATATTTAGGAAGCAAACCTTTTTATCTCCATCCTTTTTGCCCTCGTAAGTAGCTTAGGCCACTTTTGGAACTCAGATCACATCTCTCTATATTGAGGGATTTTATATGACACAGGCCACTTTTGGACCTCAGATCACATCTCTCTATATTGAGGGATTTTATATGACACAGGCCACTTTTGGACCTCAGATCACATCTCTCTATATTGAGGGATTTTATATGACACAGGCCACTTTTGGACCTCGGTTCACATCTCTCTATATTGAGGGATTTTATATGACACAGGCCACTTTTGGACCTGTATATTCACTAAATTCAAGTACTGATAAGATGCTTCTATTAATCTAGGTATCTCTTAGAATGTACAAAAAATAGAAATAAAGCGTACCCCAATTAAAAATCAGTGGCCACTCATGGACCGCATGTATTATCAGTGGCCAGTGGGTAAATGCTGGGGGATCTAGCGGTAGGGCTACACGAGGGCCCAGTGCAACAGTAGCATACTTCTATATGATAATAGGCTACTTTTGAACCCTAAAAATATACTATCAAACAGAGAGTTAAAAACTCTCAACTTGGACCAATGACTACTAACATCTACACAGATAAGGAGATTATAAAAGTGTAAGGGTTACCTCTCTTAAGCATGTAACACCCTCTGTGAACCAGAAGCCATTCTTGTACCCACAGCTATCTTATAACCACAATTTCTGTATATTATACTGTTACAGTAATATATATACAAGTCACATGTTAAAGTTATAGTCCGCATACCTTTAGTATATATTTTAAAACCATGAGTTATAACATATTTAAAGTTTATGAACAATAACTAGCCTCCCTGGACATCCTGAAATTGTAGGTATACTATATCATAAAGTCTCTAGACACTGTAATGTGTAATATGCCCGGTTGAGGGACAGATATAAGGTTATTGTGGGTTACTTTTCTGGTACTAAAAATATAGTGGAATAGCATTTGATACGACACAGAGCTTAAAGGGACAGTATACACTCATTTTCATATAACTGCATGTAATAGACACTACTATAAAGAATAAGATGCACAGATACTGATATAAAAATCCAGTATAAAATGGTTTAAAAACTTACTTAGAAGCTCTCAGTTTAGCTCCGTTGAAAAGGTAGTTGGAAAGCCCACTGCAAGTGGGAAATAAGACCCTCGCCCCCTCCCCCTTCTTTTGCATATGAAAAGACCTTTTACACAAACAGGAGCAAGCTGGAGAAGGTAGCTGACGGTATTCACATAAAACTTTGGGGCTTGGTTAGGAGTCTGAAAATCAGAGCAATGTTATTTAAAAATAAGCAAAATTATACATTTAAAAAAAAAAAAACTGTATGGGCTTTATAAATAGATCATCTACAAAACATTTATGCAAAGACAAAATGAGTGTATAATGTCCCTTTAACTGAAACTAGTATGTTGCTCCATATTGTGGTTATACAATTGAGAGAAATATTAAAGTCAGAGCTTCACAAGTATATAAAACATTCACATATAAAACAAGCAAGTAATGTTAGCAGAACAAGTATAAGAACACATAGGAATATTTACATATGGGGTCTATATGAGAAGCACTAAACATATCAGGACCTTACATTGCTCCTGTGCTGGGAATGAAAGTAGAGGGAATTGACATGAATACAGACGGTATATTATGTTCCCAGCTAATGCACACAGGACTGCTAAACCAGCACAATGTCTCTAACGCTGTACTTAAACTAAACAGCTGAGCATACACTAGCAGATCATGTTGTGCTTGCCCCAAAGGCATTATCCCTAGATATGATCCAGTAGGTCTGAACACACTAGTAAGTAAAAAGCAGCCAAGCTAAAACATAAGAAGTCACTCTAAAACGGCAAAGCTTGGTACAGACACCTTTGCCCCTATCCAATGCCTACACGCTGCTTATTATTATTATTATCAGGTATTTGTAGAGCGCCAACAGATTCCGCAGCTGCTGCAGGAAGACTGTACAGATATAACTGAGCAAGTCCTGTAGATCGTAACTAACAGCTCAGCATGGGCTCTTATAAATCACTGACCACAAGCCAGAGGAGTCAGAGAGGCAGCCGCTTCAACAGTTCTCAGCAGAGCCGCCAGGTCTGTAGTATCAAGCCCGAAGGCAGCAGAGTTGCCGGTCGCTCTCCCCTGTACAACTACGTAGCAGCCATCAAGGGGGCAATTGTTGAGCGTGTTTTCTAGCTGGTATTGATCAGTAACCGATCCTCTAAACCCTCCTGTATAAGGTATGAATATAAGGGAGGCACCTTACAATGAACCAGCTGGATCGCAAGCATTTCCTGGTTTTCCTTTTTGATCCTCGCTAACCTGTAGCCGCTCTCTCTCCCAAGAAAGAGGCTTTTCTATGTATATACCGGTGTCATCCCGTGAAGCAAGTGTATCAGTGGTTCTATTGTTAGCTTGCAGTAAATCATCTCTTCTCCTCGCCGTGCTGCAACATAATTCTATAAGGCTGCCAAGCCTGAGGCATAATTTGCGCTCAAAATCCGCCATGAGGGATTTGAAAGTAGTGCACAGCTCCTCCATAGCGACAGATGTCAGCAAGCAATAAAAGAGGTAGATAGCAGGCCTGACAATTGGAGAATGTTCCCGGTCTGTGTAGATATAGCAGTTAACAGATACCTTCCATCTGTTCAGCCCGGTGAACCGCAAGGGGGGGTGCTGAATCTATAGTAGGCCGCCACCAAGATCTCAGCAGTCTAGACCAGTCCACAAGAGACAGGATATCATAGTAAAAAATATATAGTCCTGCTCAGTACACATTCATAGGTTTGGTTATGTTGTTTCCAAATGCAGGTAATGCAGGATTTCAATGATAATTGGCGGATTACCAAATTATCCCTTGCAGCTTCAGGTATTGCAGCCTATCATGGCTGCCGCCTGGACACGCCCCCTCATTAGTGTACTTTTTAACACATTAGTTTTATGTTACAGCTTTGTAGCGTAAAACTCATAGCTACTGACTTTAGATGGCATTACAGATCTTGTCGTTTTAGACTGTAACGCTCGCTTTTTAGCCATACCGCAAAACTCGTAATACCAGCGCTATGGGAATCCCATTAAAAAACGTAATTTTTACGAGTACGGTACTGACGTTGCGTTACAGGTTTGCTATACAGCTATACCGACAAGACTTGGCTGACTAATGGCTGTGGTGCTGTTTTAACTCTGAAATTACCATATTTTCAGCGTTAAAAGATGAACGCATACATTTGTAATCTAGCTAATAGGGATTAGTTTTTTTTTTATCAATTTGTTTATTTTTTCTGTAATTTTAGAATTTTTATTTTTTGCAATTTTAGATTTTTTTTGTAATTTACATTGCGTGACGGCCAAAAAAGTGTGCGGTACAGCTGTACCTACAAGACTCGTAATAGCAGAGGTAGTGAAAAAGCAACGTTATGAGGCTTTTTCACCCATAACGCAAAACTCATAATCTAGCTGTAATTTAATTACTAAGACCCCTAACCTAACACCCCTAAATTAACCTCAATACTAAGTTACACTTAAATAAAACCTAACATTAAATCTGGCAGCTTTCCAAAAGTCCTTTTTCAATGGGACTTCCATAGCGCCGGTATTACGAGTTTGCCTGTCCAGCCAAAAAGTGAGCGTTACAGCCCATAACTACAAGATCCATACAGTAAACTGAAAGTCAGTAGTTATGTCTTTTATGTTACAAATCCGTAACATAAAACTCATAACTAAAGTGCTAAAAAGTACACTAACACCCATAAACGACCTATTAACCCCTAAACCGAGGCCCTCCCGCATCGCAAATACTAAAATAAAATTATTAACCCCTAATCTGCCACTCCTGACATCGCAGTCACTAGAATAAACATATTAACCCCTAAACCGACGTACTCCCACATCGCAAACACTAGTTAAATATTATTAACCCCTAATCTGCTGCCCCAAAATCGCCGCCACTATAGTAAAGTTATTAACCCCTAAACCTAACCGTAAGTCTAACCCTAACACCCACTAACTTTAATATAATTAAAATATATCTAAATAAAAATTACAATTAAAGGGACACTACACCCCAAAATTTTCTTTCATGATTCAAGTAGAGAATACAATTTTAAACATCATTCCAATTTACTTCTATTATCTAGTTTGCTTCATTATATAGCTACCCTCTTTTGAAGAAATAGCAATGCACATGGGTGAGCCAATCATATGAGGCATATATGTACAGCAACGAATCAGCAGCTACTGGGCATATCTAGATATGCTTTTCAGCACAGTATATCAAGAGAATAAAGCAAATTAGATAATAGAAGTAAATTAGAACAATATTACAAATTGCATGCTCTTTCTAAATCAGAAAAGAAAAAACTTGGGTTTCATGTCCCTTTAATACCTAAATAATTCCTATTTAAAACTAAATACTTACCTATAAAATAAACCCTAAGCTAGCTACAATATAACTAATAATTACATTGTATATATCTTAGGTTTTATTTTTATTTCACAGGTAAGTTTGTATTTATTTTAACTAGGTACAATAGTTATTAAATAGTTATTAACTATTTAATAGCTACCTAGTTAAAATAAGTACAAATTTACCTGTAAAATGAAACCTAACCTGAGTTACACTAACACCTAACCTTACACTACAATTAAATAAATTACATTAATTAAATACAATTAACTAAATTACAACCCCCCCCCCCCCACTAAATTACACAAAATAAAAAAGAAATGATCAAATATTTAAACTAATTACACCTAATCTAATAGGGCATTTAAGCATCAATTTTTGCTCATTAGGATAAGATGCATATTCAGTAAGCATCACTTTGTGCACATTAGGATAAGATACATATTCAGTAAGCACCACTTTGTGTACATTAGGATAAAATACATATTCAGTAAGCATCACTTTGTGTACATTAACATAACATGCATAATCTCTAATTATTACTTTGTGCTCATTAGAATAAAATGCATATTCAGTAAGCATTACATTGTGCACGTAAGGATAAGATACATATTCAGTAAGCATTACTTTGTGTACATTAGGATAAAATACATATTCAGTAAGCATCACTTTGTGTACATTAACATAACATGCATAATCTCTAATTATTACTTTGTGCACATTAGGATAAGCTGCATATTCAGTAAGCATTACTTTGTGCACATTAGGATAAGATGCATATTCAGTAAGCATTACATTGTGCACATTAGGATAAGATACATATTCAGTAAGCACCACTTTGTGCACATTAGGATAAAATACATATTCAGTAAGCATCACTTTGTGTACATTAAGATAAGATGCATAATCTCTAATTATTACTTTGTGCACATTAGGATAAGCTGCATATTCAGTAAGCATTACATTGTGCACATTAGGATAAGATGCATATTCATTAAGCATTACTTTGTGCACATTAGGATAAAATGCATATTCCGTAAGCATTACTTTGTGCACATTAGGATAAGCTGCATATTCAGTAAGCATTACTTTGTGCACATTAGGATAAAATACATATTCAGTAAGCATTACTTTGTGCACATTAGGATAAAATGCATATTCCGTAAGCATTACTTTGTGCACATTAAGATAAGCTGCATATTCAGTAAGCATTACTTTGTGCACATTAGGATAAAATGCATATTCCGTAAGCATTACTTTGTGCACATTAGGATAAGCTGCATATTCAGTAAGCATTACTTTGTGCACATTAGGATAAAATGCATATTCCGTAAGCATTACTTTGTGCACATTAGGATAAGCTGCATATTCAGTAAGCATTACTTTGTGCACATTAGGATAAAATACATATTCAGTAAGCATTACTTTGTGCACATTAGGATAAAATGCATATTCCGTAAGCATTACTTTGTGCACATTAGGATAAGCTGCATATTCAGTAAGCATTACTTTGTGCACATTAGGATAAAATGCATATTCCGTAAGCATTACTTTGTGCACATTAGGATAAGCTGCATATTCAGTAAGCATTACTTTGTGCACATTAGGATAAAATGCATATTCCGTAAGCATTACTTTGTGCACATTAGGATAAGCTGCATATTCAGTAAGCATTACTTTGTGCACATTAGGATAAAATGCATATTCCGTAAGCATTACTTTGTGCACATTAGGATAAAATGCATATTCCGTAAGCATTACTTTGTGCACATTAGGATAAAATGCATATTCCGTAAGCATTACTTTGTGCACTTTAGGATAAAATGCATATTCCGTAAGCATTACTTTGTGCACATTAGAATAAGATGCTTATTTAGTAAGCATTACTTTGTGCGCATTAGAATAAGATGCTTATTCAGTAAGCATTACTTTGTGCACATTAAGATAAGATGCATAATCTCTAATTATTACTTTGTGCACATTAGGATAAGCTGCATATTCAGTAAGCATTACATTGTGCACATTAGGAAAAGATGCATATTCAGTAAGCATTACTTTGTGCACATTAGGATAAAATGCATATTCCATAAGCATTACATTGTGCACATTAGGATAAGCTGCATATTCAGTAAGCATTAATTGGTGCACTTTAGGATAAAATGCATATTCCGTAAGCATTACTTTGTGCACATTAGGATAGGATGCATATTCAGTAAGCATTACTTTGTGCACATTAGGATAAAATGCATATTCAGTAAGCATTACTTTGTGCACATTAGGATAAAATGCATATTCAGTAAGCATTACTTTGTGCACATTAGGATAAAATACATATTCAGTAAGCATCACTTTGTGTACATTAAGATAAGATGCATAATCTCTAATTATTACTTTGTGCACATTAGGATAAGCTGCATATTCAGTAAGCATTACATTGTGCACATTAGGATAAAATGCATATTCCGTAAACATTACTTTGTGCACATTAGGATAAGCTGCATATTCAGTAAGCATTAATTGGTGCACTTTAGGATAAAATGCATATTCCGTAAGCATTACTTTGTGCACATTAGAATAAGATGCTTATTCAGTAAGCATTACTTTGTGCGCATTATGAACGTTGGATGCAATATTTACTTTCCCTGAAACATATTCTCCAGCCTGATTGCAAATGAAGGGGCCTGAAAACAGTTCTTATTTTCCTTTCAGACATGCTTGCCTGTGTTTCTCAGCATTTCTGGGAGATGACGTTATTCACAGGAAAAAGAAGGGGGAAGGGGAGTTGGCTACCATCTCCTGGTCTCCCTTGTGAAGAACTTGTAATTGCGTTTGCATGGGAATTGTTCAAATATTGACAGCCCCTGTAGTAAAGTCAAAGCCCTGACCTACTTGCATGTTTGGGAAAATGATTTGTTTTTGCATATGTATGTATGGTAATGTCTACCTATTTCTATGCACATTTTGTAATTATTTTCAGTTACAATATAAAGCTGTTTAAACAAAATCTTCTATAAAAGAAAGATTTTGATCTACTGAATAATGTGTAAACCCCATGTAATTTACCTAGTTCTGCAAGGCAGTAAATATTATATAGTCTCAAATCTATCTATTTATCTATCTATCTATCTATCTTTCTTTATGTCCGTCTCTCTGTCTAGCTCAAGAAACTATGCCATGTAGTATAATATAATCTGATTTATACTTATATTTTAGGTAATTAATCAGCATTTATAATATTTGAAACTCAAGTGAATTAATTATCCTCTATAGCAGTCTTGCTAACCTTGTTTAAAAAATGAATACAAATATTTCTTGCCAACTATCTAAAGGGTTATCAATACCTTTTGAATGAAAGTTCTTGGTAGACGTAGGTTAAATAGTTTATTTAAAGGGTATGGAAGTATGTAATAGACATAGGTTAAGATTATATAAAATGTTTATTTTAATTAAAGCATTTTATTTTAAACAAAGTTGTTTTTTATCTGTGGGTGAAAATGTTCTGCCCCAACACTGCGGTGCCACTTTGGGTAAAGATATGACCAGTGTTTGGGGTATACATAGATATAGGGGTTAACACATGGTAAAAAATGATCCTCTTTATGTAAATGAGTTGCCCTGGAAACACACAGCATGGAACAAAATAAGATGGTCAACTGGTCATTACAGCTGTGATTTTCTTCTCTACAGTGCTGCAGTGACCCAAAACACTTACACTGAATACCCAGGCACAGCCAAACACAGCTGAGTATCCGCAAAGAGAAGGGGGAAGGGAGAGTGTACAGGACCCAATTTGTTCTTTTTTTTCTTTTCAAAGTTGCAGTGCTTCACATTTATTTAAAGCGATATTCCAGCCAAAACTAGAATCCACATGAATGCATTTAAGTTTTGATTAGGAGCATAGCTGTTTCAAAAGTGAATTTAATTATGCACCGTCATAGTTGCCAACATTTGAAAAATATTTCCAGGGACACTTTGCACCTATCAACCTGCATGAATTTTTTTACCACACCCCTGCCCTAAAGTTCTGCGCACTTTGGCAAACCAACATAACTAGCATAATTTAGCTCCGCCTATCTATTACAGTGCCGATGATATATATATATAAATTAAAATATGAAACTAAAAGGTATAAAAGGAGAATGTACGGAATGGAATTACAGGGAGTGCAGAATTATTAGGCAAATGAGTATTTTGACCACATCATCCTCTTTATGCATGTTGTCTTACTCCAAGCTGTATAGGCTCGAAAGCCTACTACCAATTAAGCATATTAGGTGATGTGCATCTCTGTAATGAGAAGGGGTGTGGTCTAATGACATCAACACCCTATTTCAGGTGTGCATAATTATTAGGCAACTTCCTTTCCTTTGGCAAAATGGGTCAAAAGAAGGACTTGACAGGCTCAGAAAAGTCAAAAATAGTGAGATATATTGCAGAGGGATGCAGCACTCTTAAAATTGCAAAGCTTCTGAAGCGTGATCATCGAACAATCAAGCGTTTCATTCAAAATAGTCAACAGGGTTACAAGAAGCGTGTGGAAAAACCAAGGCGCAAAATAACTGCCCATGAACTGAGAAAAGTCAAGCGTGCAGCTGCCAAGATGCCACTTGCCACCAGTTTGGCCATATTTCAGTGCTGCAACATCACTGGAGTGCCCAAAAGCACAAGGTGTGCAATACTCAGAGACATGGCCAAGGTAAGAAAGGCTGAAAGACGACCACCACTGAACAAGACACACAAGCTGAAACGTCAAGACTGGGCCAAGAAATATCTCAAGACTGATTTTTCTAAGGTTTTATGGACTGATGAAATGAGAGTGAGTCTTGATGGGCCAGATGGATGGGCCCGTGGCTGGATTGGTAAAGGGCAGAGAGCTCCAGTCCGACTCAGACGCCAGCAAGGTGGAGGTGGAGTACTGGTTTGGGCTGGTATCATCAAAGATGAGCTTGTGGGGCCTTTTCGGGTTGAGGATGGAGTCAAGCTCAACTCCCAGTCCTACTGCCAGTTTCTGGAAGACACCTTCTTCAAGCAGTGGTACAGGAAGAAGTCTGCATCCTTCAAGAAAAACATGATTTTCATGCAGGACAATGCTCCATCACACGCGTCCAAGTACTCCACAGCGTGGCTGGCAAGAAAGGGTATAAAAGAAGAAAATCTAATGACATGGCCTCCTTGTTCACCTGATCTGAACCCCATTGAGAACCTGTGGTCCATCATCAAATGTGAGATTTACAAGGAGGGAAAACAGTACACCTCTCTGAACAGTGTCTGGGAGGCTGTGGTTGCTGCTGCACGCAATGTTGATGGTGAACAGATCAAAACACTGACAGAATCCATGGATGGCAGGCTTTTGAGTGTCCTTGCAAAGAAAGGTGGCTATATTGGTCACTGATTTGTTTTTGTTTTGTTTTTGAATGTCAGAAATGTATATTTGTGAATGTTGAGATGTTATATTGGTTTCACTGGTAAAAATAAATAATTCAAATGGGTATATATTTGTTTTTTGTTAAGTTGCCTAATAATTATGCACAGTAATAGTCACCTGCACACACAGATATCCCCCTAAAATAGCTATAACTAAAAACAAACTAAAAACTACTTCCAAAACTATTCAGCTTTGATATTAATGAGTTTTTTGGGTTCATTGAGAACATGGTTGTTGTTCAATAATAAAATTAATCCTCAAAAATACAATTTGCCTAATAATTCTGCACTCCCTGTAATGAAAGAAATGGGAGCAAAAGGATGCCATTAGCCCTGTCGCGGAGACACACTTTTTTTATGCTTTTATTTCAAATTTAAATGCTCTCATGCACATTTCAATGTTGTCCTTTCTATCCCTTTAAATTATATTTGTTATCTTTGGATTTGCAATGGGTTTTTATATGAAAATCCTGCTTAAAGCCATGCAGTGCTATTGATATTGGAATATTAGAGGGACATGAAACCCCAAAAAATTCTTCCATGATTTAGAAAGAGCATGCCATTTTAAACAACTTTCTAATTTACTTCTATTATCTAATTTGCTTCATTCTCTTGATATACTTTGCTGAAAAGCATATCTAGATATGCTCAGTTGCTCTCCCATGTGCATTGCAATTTCTTCAACAAAGGATATCTGAAGAATGAAGCAAATTAGATAATAGAAGTAAATTAGAATGTTTTTTAAAATTGTATTCTCTATTTGAATCATGAAATAATTTTTTTGGGTTTAGTGTCCCTTTAATACTTAAAAATAGAGCCCTGTGCCAGACTTTTGTGCTGAAATAAGCATGTAGTAAACAATGTTACCCATCACACCAAACAAACTATATTTAAATGTTTTTGTATTTAGTAGGGAGAAACTAATGCATGTGACGTAATACATTTGCAGTGATTTTGAAATTAATGTAAAACAAGCTAAACATTTACCTTTACAGTTTAGTGCATCTTGGACCTAAGTCATGTATTAAATCGTTAGCTCAATGAATATCCTAATCTCTAATGACAGTCCCTGCAAAATTGCATAGTTATATATTGCAGTGTGCAGAACCTATAGGGCACAGATAATACCTGGACTACAAGCAGTTTTAAATATAATATTAATGGCAGTGATGTGATCACATACAGTATATATATATATATATATATATATATATATATATATATATATATATATATATATAAAGAACTTTAAATGATGGATGTTGGATTATCTGTTCCAATAACCTCTCATCTGTTTTAAGAGCATTATTTTAATTTCCTGTTGGCTGGCATTGCAGTGGATTGAATAAAGCACGTCTGTGTAAATGTGGGATTTTTGAACACATACATGTTTGACCTCCTCTCTCTAAATACATTGCACAACGTACATGTTTTTTCTACCTCCTCACTCTCAGTGCGATGGCGGTTCAGTGTTCCCTCACTGGCTATGCTGAGCGAGCGCGCTAGAGCCTCCTTCACACTGCTTCCTGAGGGAGAGAGCCTGAAGCAAACAGGAGGTAGGCATTTTAGAAACTCGGAACCCGCCTCTCCGTGTCACATGAATGCTGCACCCAGAATGAGATCTGGAGGGCGCAGCATGAAGCACCACCCCCCACGGGAATAACCCAAACACTTCTCCCTGAAGGAGTTACAGCACAGCATGAGATTCTGATTTTTCCACCTCTTCCCTTTAAGCGCCCTAACGCCGCTGCCTAAGCAGACTTATGCTAGCACTGCAGCACCAGCGCTGAGAGAAACAGTCCACGACCAGACCAGGCTGCCTGCTTCCCAGGGAATTGCCGGGACAGTCCGGGACATTTAAATGGTCCGGACTGGGTCCTAAATTCCGGGACTGTCCCGTCAAAAACGGGACATTTGGCAACTATGCACCGTGTCCAAGCATTTTCAACTCAGCAGTTGCTCAGAGAGCCTAAGGAGCTTGTACCATCTGATAATGACTCAATTTAACCTAGATTACAAGTTTTGCGTTCCAGTTTTAACACAGAAAAAATGGCCATTTCAGCATAAAAACCAGAACACAGTCATTACGAGTCTTGTCGGTATAGCTGTACTGCAAGCCTTTTAGCCTGTAACGCAACATCAATCCCGCACTCAAAAAAATGACGTTTTTGAATGGGATTTCCATAGCGCTGATATTAAAAGTTGTGCGGTGAGGCTAACATGCTTGCGTTCCAGCCTATACCGACACGATCCATTCCGCAATCTGAGACCAGTAGTTATGAGTTTTGCGCAACAAAAATGTTACACAAAACTCATAACTAAAATGTGACTGTCCCTCCATCAGTAAGGACTACATTAGACCTTGGTTCTGGAGAGCGTCCAATTAGATGTTTTCGATTTCGACGTGTGACTGTCCCTCCATCAGTAAGGACTACATAAGACCTTGGTTCTGGAGAGCGTCCAATTAATGTAGCAGGCGTCTTCCATTTCTTCTCATCATCCAGTTTAATTTTGACACTTTGTCCTGCATTCAGCTCCTGCAAGGGCCTCACAGAATGTCTCCTGTCGTAGAAGAATCAATAGCCCCTTTTTGCCTCTTCATCCCTCCTAAGGGCTTTTTCCTGAGAAATAGAGCTAGTTGGCTTGAAGACACCCACAGAGGGTAAGGTGGTGCGAATCTGGCATCATAGCATCAGCTGTGCCGGGCTAAACCCCGTGGCTTGAATGGGAGTCGCCCTATAGGACAAGAGGGCCAGATTGCTTCAAAATGAATTTTGTTGTTTGAACTGCCCTTTCAAACAATCCGTTAACCTGTGGGTAATGTGGACTTGACGTGGAATGTATAAAATCATATTCTCTGCTGAAAGAACTGAACTCTGTTGAAGCGAACTGTATTCCATTATCACTCACCAACTCCATTGGTATGCCCCACCGGGCGAACAAGCTCTTGAGATGAGTGATAACGGCTTGACTTGTGATTTCATTCAAAGGTGCAATTTCCTAATACCTGGAATAGTAGTCAATCACAACTAGGAACTTTTTCCCGTGCAGTTCGCACAAATCAGCAGCTATTTTCTGTCACAGGCCTGCAGGCAGCGGAGTAGAAATCAAGGGCTCCCTTCTCTGAGTAGGCCTGCGTTCCCGACAAAAGGCACATTTAGACACATGGCTTGCAATGTCGGAACTGATCCCAGGCCACCATACTGCCGTAGCTGCCCTTTCTCTGCACTTTGTAATGCCTAAGTGGCCATCGTGAATCCTGTTTAACATCTCCTGCCGCATGCTAACAGGAATAACAATGCGGTCCTGGAACAGCACCAACCCATCCAGCTCCGCGAGCTGCAACCTTTCTGACTGGTAAGAACTTAAAGACATCCAGGCTGCCCGACTCTCGGGCCAACCTTCTTTTATGTACTTTATAACTTCTTGAAGGTCTGTATCTAAATATGTCTCTTTCTTTATTCGTTCTAGCTTCCCTGAAGAAATGGATTGAGGCCAGAACTGAATCTACATACACTTTCACATCTGATTCCGTTGAAGACTCTTCAGCAGCAGCCAGCAGGAGCCTGGATAGTGTGTCTGCCACAACCAGTTGTTTCCCCGCTCATTCACTGCCTGAACGTTGAACCTGAGCAGCCTCATTAGAAGTCTCTGGGATCTTAGGGGTGTTTTGTCAATATCATAGGAGTTAATTAGAGGGTCTAGCAGTTTATGATCGGTCTCCAGACTAAATTTCTCTAAACCCACTAGGTAACGCTGAAAGCGCTCACAGGCCCAAACTGCAGTCAGGCACTCTTTCTCAATTTGGGCGTATTTTGACTCAGCAGCCGTCAGTGTACGGGAACAGTAGGCGATGGGCTGTAGTTTGTTTTCATTCAGCTGCAGGAGGGCGGCCCCTAATCCATAACTGCTCGCATCAGCACTAACCACAGTCTTTTTGGAAGGGTCATAGAATCCCAACACTGGGGTAGACCCCAGCAGGGACTTGACCTGCATAAAAGATTCTTCCTGTGAAGGTCCCCAGACCCAGGTAACATCTTTCTTTAGCAACTCTGTGATTGGGCGTAGTATTGTGGATAAATCTGGAAGGAACCTGCCCACGTAATTTACAAGGCCCAATATTTGTCTCAGCTCATGTACATCAGAAGGACTTTTCATCTGTTCAATAGGACACATTTTCTCGGGTTCTGGCTTGATGCCATTCCCATTGATGATATGCCCAAAGTAACATAACTCAGCTTTCCTAAAATGGCATTTCTCTTTGTTTAGCTTCAGCCCGGACTCTCTGATAGTCTGCAGCACACAGCTCAATCGCTGATCATGTTCCTCCAATGTAGACCCATATACTAAGATGTCGTCCATGACGACTGCTGTGCCCACGTGGTCTCTTAGGACAGAACTAATTTCTCTTTGGAAGATTCAGGAGCAGAGGATATCCCGAAGGGGAGTCTGCAAAAGCAAAACCGACCTACTGGTGTAAAGAAGGTAGTCAGTTTGCGGCACTTATCTGCCAGAAGCCGCTAGAAGCATCCAATGTAGAGAAGAACTTCGCCCCATCCAATTTCAGAGCTATGCCTTCAAGTGTTGGCAGCACATATCTCTCTCTCTTCACCACCTTATTCAGCCTTTTCAAGTCTACGCAGATGCGTACTTTCCCGTTTTTCTTTGCAACAGGCACAATAGGGGCACACCAGTCAGTTGATTCAACAACCTCTTCAATAACCCCCATACTCTTCATACGTAGAAGCTCCTTCTCCACTTGAGGCATGAGCGGGAACGGAATTCTACGGGGAATGGTAATACTGTATGGGACTGCGTCACCTTTAAAGGGACAGTCTACCCTAGAATATTGTTTTAAAAGATAGATAATCCCTTTATTACCCATTCCCCAGTTTTGCACAACCAACACTGTTATATTAATATACTAATTACCTCTGTGATTTACCTTGTATCTAAGCATCTTCTGACAGCCCCATGACTGTGACTGTTTATTATTTATTGTTTTGCATTTAGCATTGTTTTGTGCTAAATCTTAAATAATCCCCTGTGCCTGAACACAGTGTTATCTATATGGCCCACGTGTATTTTCTGTCTCTTGAACTTTCTGTCTCTTATGTTGAAAAGATATTTAAAAAGCATGTGATAAGAGGCTGCCCTCAAAGGCTTAGAAATTAGCATACAAGCCCACCTATGTTTAGTTTTAGCTAAGAATACCAAGAGAAAAAAAGCTAATTTGATGATAAAAGTAAATTGGAAAGTTGATTAAAATGAAAAGTCCTATCTGAATAATGAAAGTTTAATTTATACTAGACTGTCCCTTTAAGTGATATGCGGACTGGGTTGCAATTCAGTAGGCCCAATTCACCAAACATATCTTCTGAGATTTCATTCACTCTGGCTACTAGGCCCAAACAAGAGGCTGCTTTTCTGCTCAATAAATTGTTAACACACTGACCTCTAATCACATGCACTCACATGGTGAATTTCCTTTGCTTGTACTCGCAGCTGGCAAGAAATTTTCCCGCACAATCAATGCGGCCACCAGGACTATGAACTTTTGTTGTAACTTTTGCCAGCTGGGGCTGTCGAGGCAGTTTTACGAATGCTACAAGGGACATTACAGTGATGTCTGCTCCTGTGTCAATCTTAAAGGGACATTCAACACTTGTTCGGCATCCATATTGACCAGGTATTAGAGTAGTTAGCGCCGCTGATTAGGACAGAAGCAAGGCGGCAAGGGAGGAGGGGTATAGTGTAGGCGGACCTCCGTTTCTTAATTTACAATATTAAAACCTGTTACACTAAGTGTTGAATGTCCCTTTAAAGGCAACTTTGGCTCCCATTACAGTGAGAGTAACCCTCCAATCATCTTCTGAACCCAGCCGTTCAACAACAGACCCACAAAGGACACTTCTTGACCCTCCTGGTCGCTATCCACCTGCATCTCTTTAATATATTCAGTCTTGCACACCACTTCAAAATGGCCCATCCTGTTACATTTTCTACATCTTTTGTCTTTAGCAGGGCATATGACACTCTGATCGTGGGCACGGTTGCACGGTGTGCATCGGGCATGCTGCGCCCATCCACTTCTAGGCCTATCTGTTGTCTTAGATCTACCGCTCACACTGTGCCTTTCACAAGCAGCTCTCCTGAACTGCTGCACTTCATCCACAATACTCTCAGACCTCAGATCAGCACTTTTCTTTTTCACCAGTTCACTCTAATGTTAAATCAGACTCTAACTGTATCTTCAGTGAGACTTCACATCTGCAATTCCTATGACTAATCTGTCTCTGATTTGCTCCTCTTTAGCAACACCAAACTCACAGAATTCAGCTAGTTTATACAGGCTGCGCACAAATGACTCCACAGATTCTCCCCCACGCTGAGCACATTTGTGAAAAGAAGCCCTCTCATGAATCAAAGTGGGCACTGAGTTTATTCATGACTATTTCAAAGTCAAATTCTTCCCCTTCTTGGAAAGTAAAGGCATTGACCACTGGCTCCACATCTTTCCCCATAGAGTATAAAAGAGAATTAACTTGTACTTCACTACTCTCCTTGTCCAGCTTGGAAGCAATCCTGAAGCGCTGAAACCGTTGACGCCATGTGGGCCAAGCTGCAGGCTGAGAGAAGTCAAAAGGCTCAGGTGGGGAAAACTTTGACATCGCCATTGATCAGGAAACAGAAGCGCAGGCAAGAACTTCTGACACAATGTCATGAGATGCAGGACACAGCAATGATGTTACAACTCTATTTTATTGTAGAGCATGGAAACATACATCTGGTAGCATTGATCTCAATAACTAACTGCGACACAGAGAAACACGCCTAAGCCCCGCCCCCATCCGGTGACGTCACTTCCCACTCTCATACCCTTCTACATCTTCTAGATTGTAAGTTCCCATGGGAATAGGGCCCTCAATTCCTCCTGTATGTGTTTGTAAATTTTGTCCTGTCTCTTAGAAGTTTTATATTATTGTTTTATTTAAATGAATTGTATCCATGGACAGCGCTGCGGAATATGATGGCGCTTCATAAATAAAGTATAATAATAATACCCTCTGCCCCCCACTCAGACACACCTTTTTTGCGAGGATTCATTTTAAATTTTCTGATTATTTTTTTTGTGTGTAAAGTGATTGATTTTGTGTAAGATTGACTTACAATTTTATTACAGAAAATCTAGTTGCTTGTTGTTGGGCTTTCTCTGAAACAAAAATGATACATATGGGATTGTCTACTGTTTTTGTGGGGACTTTGAAGTAATGGAATAAATAAATAATGCCAACTTGAAATCAAGTCAAGGTAGGAGCCCATTCAGTGACATTATAGTAATGCCCCCATGTAAAACATGACCTGAATTATATATATGCACTACAGCATACACTGTGGGCTAGATTACAAGTGTCGCATTATTTAGCATTTTCGCTATAGTGAAAACTCCGCTAGAATTAAGATTTTTGCGCTAGTTGGGTTACACTGGCATTACAAGTTGAAAGAAAACTTTTTACTCTAGCGGTAACACAACTAGCGCAAAAATCCAAAGTTAGAATATCGTGTGCACGTTCACATATTCCCCCATGGAAGTCAATGGAGAAAAAAAAGTGGAAAAAGCCCCACGCTCGCGCAAACAATATAACAAATTCTCATTAGCGACAACCCGACATGAAAACATGAATATTTTATATTCCAATGTTCTTTATGTAACCAAATATGTTCTATTTTAAATAAATAAATATTTCTACATATATCTGATGGTTTTTTAAACAAATATATATTTATACCTATATATATAAATAAAAATACAAACGGCTAGATTACGAGTTTTGCGTTATAGTGGAAAAGCAGCGTTATCAGGTTATAATGCTGTTTTTTCACTACCGCTGGTATTACGAGTCTTGCAGGTTTAGGGTCACCGCACACTTTTTTGGCCTTACCGCAAATCAACTTACGCAAATTGCGTAAAGTCTTTTTTCAATGGGACTTCCATAGCACCGATATTATAAGCTTTTCCTGGGAGGCCAAAAAGTGAGTGGTACACCGTATCCTGTCAAGATTCGTAATGCATTCTAAAGTCAGTAGTTATGAGTTTTACACTACAAAGCTGTAGCATAAAACTCATAACTAAAGTGCTAAAAAGTACACTAACACCCATAAACTTCCTATTAAGCCCTAAACCGAGACCCTCCCGCATCGCAAACACTATAATAAAATTCTCAGGGAATAAGGAACAAAAATAAAAAATCTAATGTAAATGTTTTGACTTAATTTCTCCTAAAGTGCCTTGTCAGTGAGAATGTATATATTTGTAGGTCCCCTTAAGGAGCAGTGCTTAAGCATGAAAATAGTTACTATTAAATGGGCATAAATCACTGGTGTGTGAGTTATGTCAGAAAAGTATGCTTCTCTGCACTGATTTTGTATTATAAGTCGCAATGTGGTGCTGTTAGAAAGTAAAAATAAAAAAAACGATGAGGCTTCCTGTGGGAGGGGCGTGTAGCAGACGTGCACGTCATCGCTCTGTGAGAGAGAGACAAATTCAAACTAGCCCCGCCACAAATCTCCTATTGCCGGAGGGTGAATCCTGCCTGGGGAGAAGTGAACAACGGTGACTCGGAAGTCCGCAAGACCAAATTTGGCCACCTGGTATTGGCCACCAGCTTAACACCATCACTAAAAGAAGTACTGCTGAGAAAAGCTGCAGAGGATTACTCTTACACCCCCAACAAGTGTTATGTGCTTCCTTTCGTGACACTGCAGCGAGGATTGCGGGCGGCAAGTGGCAACAACTATCCAGCTGGTCCGGGAAACAGACGGGAGGTGTCTCGGCTGAAGCCGGCAAGTGGCGGGATAGTGACAACGTCAGCGCATAAGAAAGAGCAGGACGGCAGACGAAGAGCAGGTTACGCAAGTATAGCTTTTATGTACACTTGCCTTATAATGTGCTTGTCTGTGTGCCTGCGTGAAAGGTGAACTTTGCTGAAATTTAAAGCGCTTTGGAAGGGGTGTGAAGACGGTTGACCCGGGAAACAGCTGTGTGATGGTCTGCGGGCCTGTTTAGTGGCGGGGCAGTTAGGGAGCAAACGAGAACTGCTATTTAAAGATTTATAGCTCCAGGTATAAAGTGCTACGCTGTTGGAAACACTGCATATGAATATATGTATACAGAGATACAGTGAACGGTGAACACTAAATGCCAAAGTATGGGAAACCGAGCGGCATAAACGTGCATTTGGGATTATAACTGAGACATAGACCGAAGTCCAGCAGCTGGCAGAGTTTTAATGTGCTTGTCTCCTTCTCTGCTGTTTTCTCCTCCCTTAGGATAAACTCCCTCCTCCGTGGGAACTCTAACACAGGTGTTGGAGGCTGCCATAGTAAGAACGGTAGCCTTCAACAGGAGGACATTAGCTCTGTGCTTTTCTTTGATCACACGAGATAGGGCTTTTGAATAAAGAGACGGCACAGCCAGCTGGGGCAGTTGGATAAAGTTTTCTCACCTCTACGACTAAAATTGTTAAGAGGCAAGGGATACGAGGGGGCAGAATTGAGCACAATATAATACCTGTGCCTCCCTCACTGATACAGTCAGCCACATAGAAGACTTTATTAAGCAAATTCTATACATTGTTGCTGCATAATTTTGATCAGCATAAACTGCCAGGTCTTGTAAATACTCTGCACTGGTTGCATTAATAATATAATTGTCTGTAAGTTAAATTTGTTGGGAAGCAGAAAACGTTGCTCCAATATTTGTGTTCTGGGATTGGGTGGGGCAGAAAATACTGAAGTAGTTTAAACTCTGCTGTCTAGATATACACCTCCCATAGATAGAACTGAATAACGTCTACTAGGCACCAAGTTCAGATAGCGGATATTAGCTGACAGGGGACCAAAATTTTAAATTTGTGGCAAAAGGGAACAACAGGGGCGGAAAGTAGTTGATATTACCGAATAGTAGTTAGAGTTCCATGTTATAAGACTTAGAGACACAAAACACTAGTAGTTTAATTAGGTTCCTCAGTTGGAACCTATACACCTGTATTTCCTCACGTTTTTTTCCTCTCTTCACACTGCAGCAACTGTTGCAATTTAGATGTAGCACTTAGTCAAATTCTTGGTTATAACAGTGCACAAACACTTGACACTTCACCAGGACTCCATATCGGGAGATATATCACTGTAGGTGATTACATACTGCAGTTATTACTGCAAATATATAATCAAACTATTATCACTATTACATAAATTACAAAAAGGTTTTTTTTTTTTGTTGTTTTTTTTCTCCTCCCTCCCTTAATTTTTTTTTTTTTTTTTATTCACAACACCACACTCCCACATTTCATGGAAAGGTATAGTCCTAACCTTAAAGTTAAGTCCCCTGCAATGCCCCCAAAGAAAGATAAAAAGTCTAAATCAACACACGAGTTAGGTTTAGAAGAAGGTACGGACCCTCAAATATCAGGCACAGAGAAACATCTGACACTTAACCAGCTCGCAGAAATGATGCTGCCCCAATTTGATTCAGTCAAAAGGGAGATAGCCACCCTATCCTCAGAGATCAGATCCTTTTCAAACAGAATATTAGAAGTAGAAGAAATGATCTCAGGGGTAGAAGATAGACAAAATATACATGATACAAACTAGACCAATTACGAGAATAAAATAAAAATGATGCAAGCCAAAATAGAGGACCTGGAAGACAGGTCCTGTAGGAATAATATCCGTATTATCAGACTACCAGAGACAAGCGAGTATAGAGATCTAGTGTCTTTTGCTGCAGTAACTTTGCCACAACTGTTAGGAATGCAGCTAACAGAGGCAATACAGGTTGAGAGAGCACACAGAACAGGTCCGGTGAGGGAGCCCCAAGATGGTAGCATTCACCCAAGGATGGTCATAATCAAGTATTTAAACTTCCAACATAAAACACAGATTATGAGCCATTATAGAAAAATCCAGGGGTTCAAGATAGGCATGAAGCCGGTCTATTTGTTCCAGGACTTCTCAGTTGAGACGTCCTCAAAGAGAAATGCAATGGCACCATACTGCTCAGGGCTAATCAAAGCTGGGTTTCAGGTGAATATGCGGTATCCAGCAAAAATTGTTATCTTTTTAGAAGGCAATATGTCCGTATTAAATACAGTAATGGAAGCAAAGAAATATTGTACTGAAAAGGGTGTAGAGTTATGATAGAATGAATATGTTATGGGTTTTTTTCTATATATAGTATTTTAGATCAATAATGATGTGGTTACACGGCTATAACCGTGATTTACTTTTTCTTTTCCTTTTCTTCTTTCTTTCTTTAATTCTCCTTTTTTTTTTCTCCTCTCTCTCTTTTCTTCTTTATACTTGTTATCTACATGTTTGTTGAATTGATGTTTTATTTATATGCTACAGGACACCACCAGTGGCCTTGAACACCCGATCCCGCATGATCTCGGAAGTGGAACAGGGCCGAGTCTGGTTAGTACCGGGATGGGCAACCGCCGGGGAACACCAAGAGCGGCAGTCATGATTGTGCAAATGGATAGGTTAAATTTATTCCCTGACAGAGAGGTAGGAAAGTTTTTATGCTCTATATATATCCTTGATTATGGTTTTTAATATAAATATTAAAATTAAATGTTGAAGTTTGTATCATGGAATGTGGGTGGTATTACCTCCCCCATTAAAAGAAAGAATGTGTTAAAATTGTTAAAACAGCATACGCCAGACGTCATATTTTTGCAAGAATTACACCTGAAAGTGGTAGAGATACAAAAACTGCAAACTAATTGGATTACCGAAATTATGGCAACTTCCTGCAACAGCAGGAAGCGGGGCGTTGCCATAATGTTCAATAGAAAGCTGATGTATGTGGTTAAGAGTCAAATTATGGACCTGAAAGGGAGGTTTCTGTTTGTAGAAGTTGAAATTAATAATCGAGTGTGGATGCTTTGTAATATATATGGTCCAAATGAAACTGAGCCAGAATTTTGGGTGACAATTAAAAATAAAATGAGGAAGTATTTGGGACAAAATATAGTAATGGCGGGTGATTTTAATGCCACAATGTGTCCTGAGATCGATAGACTACGATCCAGAGCTATAAGAAAACACAACAGAGAGGCTAAGCTTTTGAGGGATATGGCCAAGACGTTAAAGTTGTGCGACATCTGGCGTATACAGCATCCGGATGAGCGTGAATTTTCATGCGAATCAAAAGCATTTAATAATTTTTCACGTATAGATATGTTCTTGGTAAATGAAGGATTACTGACATTAGAAATTGTGTCGCATATAAAAGAAATACTCATTTCAGATCATGCGATAATTACATTGCAGATTGAGGATGCTAATATAAAAGGTAGCAGCAGGAATGTGTTCTGCTTCCCTAAATACATGTATTCAGATGAAAAGTTTAGAAACTTTTTATCAGAAAAATGGAAAGAATATTATAGTCTGAACAGCTTAGACACGTGCCGTCCTGAAGTATTGTGGGAAGCAGGAAAGGCAGTTTTGCGTGGCGAAATTAAAAATTATATGGTTAAGAGGAAGAGGAAGTTAAAAGCTAGGGAAACTCAATTGGCCAGTCAACTTAACAACGCATATAGAAGGTACGTAAACACTCCAAATAGTTATGCATGGAATAGATATAAAACTGCTAAAGCTGAGCGTGAGTCCTTTCTCAGAGAGAAATGGGCAAGAGAGGAGATCCGCACAAGAACATTTTGTCAGGGATATCAGGGGATAGCCACAAAACAGCTCGCCAAGTTAATAAAACATAGGAAAAGTAATAACCTGATACCATTTATCAAAGAGGGGAACAAAGCGTTGACTTTAACAACCGAGATAAGAGAGGCCTTCCATAGATATTATCAAAAACTATATTCTAAGGAGGAAATAGACCGGACGAGAATGGCAGAATTCTGGCAAAAGATTCAGGTCCCCTTAATTGACTCAGCTGAGTTAGAACAGTTAAATGCCCCGATAACAGAGAGTGAGGTTAAAAGTACGATCGATAGAACCAAAAGCAATAAAGCTCCAGGGCCTGACGGACTCCCGTCAGAATTTTATAAAATTATTAAAGACGATATTGCAGGTATATTAACAGAATTATACAACGATTACTTTATCCACGGGAATTTAAATTCACTGTATTTCACTGATTCAATAGTGACATTAATTCATAAGAAAGGGAAAGCACCAGACGAAATGGGATCATATCGTCCAATTTCACTCCTGAATCAAGATTATAAAATTCTAACATCAATTATTGCAGAGAGGTTGAAGAAGGGGGTGAGCAAATTAATTCATCAGGACCAATCCGGATTTATTCCGGGGAGAAACCCTGTACGGAATATGCGGAGGATATTAGTCATTCTAGATCATTATTTCAACACGACACAAAGACCTAACAATAAATCACAGGCAGATATGGCGATGCTTAAGAAATTTGGTCTCGAAGGCAATTTGGTGCAGTTAATTAAAAAGAACTATACTGCTCTATGGTCTCAACTGCTAGTCAATGGTGAATTATCCCAATATCTAACCTTACAAAGAGGTACCAGGCAAGGGTGCCCTCTGTCGCCCTTGCTCTTTGATCTTGAATTAGAGCCTCTGGCTGTACAAATTAGGCAAGAACTCAAAGGTATAGAACTTGGGGGGCACAATGTCGTAATTTCATTATACGCGGATGACATCATGTTATTTTTACAGAATACAAAAAAAAGTATCCCCAAATGTTTGGCAATTATTAACAACTTCACAACCTTTTCAGGATACAAAATTAACAAAGAAAAGTCAGAATTGCTATGGATAAACCAAACAAGAGTGAGCCTCTTACAACATGGGTTCACAGTTGTAAAATCGTTAAATTATCTAGGCATTAAAATAAGCAAAAATCCTAATGATTGGTACAGTTTAAATTATTCAGATTTCTTTGACAAATTAGAGGACAGACTAAATAAGTGGAATGTAAGATACTTATCGCTCTCCGCGAAGATAGTATTAATAAAAACAATTGTCTTTCCCAGGTTATTATTTCTAATGCAAAATTTACCCATATTAATAAATAAACGAGATATAGCAAGGTATAATAGAATATGTGCATATTTTATCTGGGGGAAAAAGAGAATTCGCATAGCAACTGAGAAACTGGTTCAAAGCAAAAGATGGGTGGGTTTGGCCTTGCCGGATATTGTGAGATATAACATAGTTTCTCTTTTGAAATTTGGAATCGACTGGCTAACGGAAGCTAATTATGTTACTTATTATGACTTAGAAACTACATTGATAGAACCTTTTGATCTCAAGGCTGTTTTACATTACCCATTTAGGAGTTTGCCTAGTAATGTCTGCAACCTTTTAACCTTCGTCAATGTGGTACGGGCATGGCAGAAATTTTGTGGATTAGTTAAGCAGGAATTTCATCTTTCAAAATATCTACCGTTTATTGGTTCCCCGGATTTCACACCGGGATTTTATGATAATACGGCATTTAAAATCTGGCATAAGAAAGGGCTGAGATATTTTTTTCAGTTAGTTCAGGGTGAAGGGCAAGTCATACAAACATTTAAAGCATTGGCAAATCAATATCAGTTACCGATAAAAACCTTCTATGCCTACTTGCAAGCCAGAAGCTATCTATCTAAACCTCTGCAAATATATAGATTTCTGTGGGATCCTGGGATTGAGGCAGGAGTGAAATTGTACGTGAGCGGGAAAAGATCAATATCATATTGGTATACACTATTACTAAATATAACAGGACAAGCACATGTCAATAAAAGGAAACTGTTTTTAAACAAGTATATTAATCATTTTCAAGTTGAGGATATTGGTAGGAGTATAAGACTGGCAAATGCAGCCATGAGTGTAACTAGTTGGAAAGAATCACAATTTAAGCTCCTAAACAACTTTTATCTCACCCCCATGAGGATCAGCAAATGGGGACAAGCGTGTCATAAGGGGAAATGCTTCAAATGTCAGAGAGAGGGAGCAGATTTACCGCATTGTATATGGGAGTGCCCTAAAATACGTCAATTTTGGAGTAAAATCCAATTTTGGCTGAATAGGTTTTTACGTGTGGAGTGGGTCTCCCAACTACGACATATTTTTCTTTTAAAAGAATATGGGCGGTATAAAGGCGAGGGTCAATTAATTAATATGGCCATTCTGGCGGCCAGGCATATGATATTTGTGAAATGGGGAGCTTCAGAGGTCCCGACGATAGCCGAATTTGTTAATACCATCAAGCTACAAATGATTATGGAAAGACAGTATTTGGTCGGAGGATCAGAAAAGGTAATAAGGCACTTCTTTGATAAGTGGAAGAGGGTAATCTTAGCATGGCCCCAACAGGCCCAGATCCAATTTGTGTCACCACTTAAGCAGAATGTTAATTTCCTGGCACTGGTAGTTGGGGAGGTCCTTCCGACATACTGGCTTTAGTGCCCCTCTGTCAGGGATGGGCTAGCAACCGACTATAAAGTGTGTTAATAGATAGTGTAAATAACGAGCTCCTTTTTTTTTTTTTTTTTTTTCTTTTTCTCTCTTTCTTCTTCTTTCTTTTCTGCCGAGCAGGCAATATATATTTATCGATCCAGAGCTGTAATATCTGGAACGGACATTAGGATAGAAAGACGTGTTAGTTAGTAATATTTGGAAATTTATGTTTTGTATCATATGTTTTTTGTGAATATGATGATCTTGGCTGTTATGATACATGAAGCTTTCAATAAAAACATTTAAAAAAAAAAAAAAAAAAAAAAAAAAAAACGTTTATTAATATTTATTTAAGAGACAGCTTGTATTATCTGGTATTCTGCTGCCATCACAAAAAATATAAACACTTCTCCTTTAGATTGATTTTAATTTTAAATAACTTATGGTGGTGTCAAGAAATGCTCTATATCGTGATTCAATATTGTATTTACTTGTGTGTTTATGTTGTACTTGTTAAATGTTGATTTCTCTTGGCCTTATATTTGGCTTGTTTTAAAAGTACAACTTAGTTGTAGATATCTGCTGTCTTTTAGGGTAATACCTCTTTAAGTATTACTTTGAATTCATTTATAGATCTCTATACTTCTAAATTACCTTGTAGTATACTAGTGGCAAACAAAATATAATGGTATTTCGACTAGTTTAGCAGTTCTGTTGTGGGTTATGTTTTTCCTTTTGTTTTACTTTCACAAATGTTAAAGGTGTTCAGGCCTCAGGGTGAATCATGAATTTGCAATATCAGTGTTAGGCTCATAAATTACTTCTGTCCCTTAAATGCATAGCGTATTCTTACAACTTTGTTATATGTATGTGCCACTAAAGATATTTTTCCTAGTATGCAACTATGATGCTGACCACTTCTGTTTTAAGAGTTAAAAAACCTTTAAATTGTTTTACTGCTTATATGCTGTGATGCTAAATCTCTATATTGTAACTTTGTTGCACTGTATCAATTGTATTACTTACTCTGCTATTCTATAGCGGATTTATATCAACATGGGTTGGATATATTCAGAGAAAGTTATTATTTATATATTGTTGTAACATAGTAACATAGTAGATGAGGTTGAATAAAGACCGAAGTCCATCAAGTTCAACCTATACAAATCTAAAATATATACAAAAAGCTCCAGTTAAGCTTAAATAATCCCACTAAAAGGTAACCCATTTAATACTAGCAATCATATCCATGAATTTTGTTTATAGACAGAAATGTATCCAAATAATTTTTAAATGTATCTAGGGTATTGGCATTCACTACCTCATTTGGTAATGAGTTCCAAAATTTTATTGCTCTTACAGTGAAAAAAATGTTTCAGTTGCAGGAGATTAAATCTCCTTTCCTCCAACCTTAAATAGGTTCCTTTAAGTGACGTTATCCAAGATGGCTTCCCTTAGATTCCGATTGGCTGATAGAATTCTATCAGCCAATCGGAATTAAGGTTGAAAAAATCCTATTGGCTGATGCAATCAGCCAATAGGATTGAACTTCAATCCTATTTGCTGATCCATTCAGCAATAGGATTGAGCTTGCATTCTATTGGCTGTTCCAATCAGCCAATAGGAATTTTTCAACCTTAATTCCGATTGGCTGATAGAATCTAAGGGACGCCATATTGGATGAGGTCAATTAAAGGAACCTTCATTCGTCTGGTAGTCGTGAAGAAGACGATGCTCCGTGTCGGATGTCTTGAAGATGGACCCGATCCCCGGATGGATGAAGATAGAAGATGCCGTCTGGATGAAGACTTCTGCCCGTCTGGAGGACCACTTCTCCCTGCTTGGATTAAGACTTCTCCCGGCTTTGTTGAGGACTTCTTGCCGATTCGCTGAGGACTTCTCCCGGCTTCGTTCAGGATGGATGTCGACTCTTCAAAACTGTAAGTGGATCTTCAGGGGTTAGTGTTAGTTTTTTTTTAAGGGTTTATTGGCTGGGTTTTATTTTTAGGTTAGGGCTTTGGGCTGCAATAGAGCTAAATGCCCTTTTAAGGGCAATGCCCATCCAAATGCCCTTTTCAGGGCAATAGATAGCTTAGTTTTTTTTAGTTAGGGTTTTATTTGGGTGGTTTGGTTGTGTGGGTGGTGGGTTTTACTGTTGGGGGGGTTGTTTGTATTTTTTTTTTTACAGGTAAAAGAGCTGATTTCTTTGGGGCAATGTCCTGCAAAAGGCCCTTTTAAGGGCTATTGGTAGTTTAGTTTAGGCTAGGTTTTTTTTATTTTGGGGGCCTTTTTTTTTGCAGGTAAGTATTTATTTTTAAATAGGTATTATTTAGTTATTAATAGTAGGTTTGATTTAGATTTAATTTAATTATATTTAAGTTAGGGGGTGTTTGGGTTAGGGATAGACTTAGGTTTAGGGGTTACTAACTATAGTATAGTGGCGGCGATGTTAGGGACGGCAAGATTAGGGGTTAATACTATTTAACTATTGTTTGTGATGCGGGAGTATAGTCTTGAGAAAGGCCTAGTCTAGGCCGAAACGCGTTGGCATTCTGGTGAGCTTGGTTTTAATTACCTATATTATATATCATATACAGTGTTGCACTATTTGTTTCTCTTTTGTTCCCTTTTAGGTATTTTATCGATGTATTTGTTTGTTATGGATCTTACCAAGGATTTTTAACATCTGAATTAAGGATTTGTTTTCACTAGATCTTTAGTGCTTTTTAATATTATCACTCATTTTCTATTTTTGTCTTTTGATATTTTTGTCTTTTGATTTTTGTCTTTTGATTTTTGACCTTTGTTTATCATTTGAATTCAAGTTTTCCACGTGGATTTTTTCACAAGTAATTTTTATTTTTATTTTTATACACCTCACAGATTTACAATTTTTTAATTTAGCAGCTGAACCGCAATAATTTGACCCACTCAACGTTTACATTCTACTATTATTGACTTCACGTTATATTTCTACACGTCACTTTGGAGGAAACACTACTGGATTCCCTTACATATAACCGGTTGAACATTTGAACATTTTTTATGTACGCCAATTTTTGTGAACACTATTTTTTGTGAATGCTATTTTTCTTTTTTGTGAATGCTATTTTTCTTTGTTGAAAGCTATTGTGTGCACTCAATCACTCACTTAGGTTGTTTATATTATTGAATGTACATGTCCTACTAACTCCTCATCACTCGCTCACTAAGTCAGCGTCACATGCTATACTCCATTGGATATTTTTAGATATTTTTAGATTTGTTTATTATATATTTTTTTGTTAAGTCAGACATGGATCCATGCGTCTGATTGCCATTTGTAAATTTTTATATGTATTAAAATGTACCTTTTACTAGCCTTTTAAGCTTTTTAGCGCTTACTCTCTCCCCATTTTAACTTTTGTATTGTTAGCCTACTAGGAGGCTATATAGTTAGTAAGCTTAAGGCCCTGGGTGTAGCGCTCGGTCCACTTCTCCTGTTCTTATAGAAAACCTGCAATACCATCGCTGTAGGTAAGTCAGCGGTGACAATAATGTGCAAGTTAGCACTGCACCCCTCTTACCGCAAAACTCCGTTTGAAAAGTATGATATATTTTTATTCCCAACTGACTTTGATTTTGAAGAAAGGTGCTCATTATTTTCATCATGTTTTCCTACATAGGGATTCTAGCACACCTAAATAAAGTTGAAAGAAAAAAGTTATCGCACAAGCACTAACATGATAAGCGCAAAAAGCTGAACTCCGAATACCACATTAACATATTCCCCATAGACTTCAATGGAGCGTAAAAACACCCTTACATGCGTACAAAACTATCACGTTTAAATACGAGTGTTTGAACACCATACAATTTAAAGCGCGTCTGGATATCGCAACTTTAGAGCTCTGGACTAAAAAGTTGCACAAAACACATCAAAAATACATTTAAAAGTACAGTTACAATCATAATAACACTGTCTGATAAAAAATATTTTAACATAAATATTGCATTAAAAAGTTGTAACAATATATATTGTTTCTGTTTGTACATATGTATTTATGTATTTATGTGTATATATGTATTTACAGACATATATACACATATTCACACATAAATACATATGCATTCACTTATAGCCATATATATGACTTTGCAGTCAATTAGCTGAAAACACGTAAAAGCATATTTATGCAATATTCATATTTAATAAAGTGTTTAACCCCTTAATGACCACAGCACTTTTCCATTTTCTGCCCATTTGGGACCAAGGCTATTTTTACATTTTTGCAGTGTTTGAGTTTAGCTGTAATTTTCCTCTTACTCATTTACTGTACCCACACATATTATATACCGTTTTTCTCGCCATTAATTGGACTTTCTAAAGATACCATTATTTTCATCATATCTTATAATTTGCTATAAAAAAATTATAAAATATGAGGGAAAAAAACACCAAAAAACACCCATGCTAAATAATTTCTCATTTTTTTCCTGAGTATAGAAATACACAATGTTTACATGTTCTTTGCTTTTTTTGCAAGTTATAGGGCAGTAGCACTTTGCTATTTCCAAACCACTTTTTTTCAAAATTAGCAATAGTTACATTGGAACACTGATATCTGTCAGGAATACCTGAATATCCCTTGACATGTATATATTTTTTTTAGAAGACATCCCAAAGTATTGATCTAGGCCCATTTTAGTATATTTCATGCCACCATTTCACCGCCAAATGCGTTCAAATAAAAAAAAAACGTTCACTTTTTCACAAATTTTGAAACAAACTTTAGGTTTCTCACTGAAATTATTTACAAACAGCTTGTGCAATTATGGCACAAATGGTTGTAAATGCTTCTCTGGAATCCTCTTTGTTCAGAAATAGCAGACATATATGGCTTTGGCGTTGTATTTTGGTAATTAGAAGGCCGCTAAATGCCGCTGCGCATCACACGTGTATTATGTCTAGCAGTGAAGGGGTTAATTAGGTAGCTTGTAGGGAGCTTGCAGGGTTAAGTTTAGCTTTAGTGTAGAGATCAGCCTCCCACCTGACCCATCACACCCCCAGATCCCTCCCAAACAGCTCTCTTCCCTCCCCCACCCCACAATTGTCCCCTGTCTGCCAGTACCCAGTTTGAAATGAAATATGTTTTTTTATTTAAAAAAAAACAAACGATTTTCTGTAGTGTAGCTGCCCTCCCTCAACACCCAACCCCCCACACTCTCACAGATCGCTTAATATTTTTTATTCCCACCCTCTCTTCCACCAAGTCCCACCTTGTCCCTCCTTAAACTTGTTCCATAGTGTAGGGTTCCCACCCGCTCGCACACGCACCCACCCAAATGCAAGAGCACGTGCACACTCCCATGCACGCACGCGCACCTGTGCACCCACGCATGCGCCCACATGCGATCCTGCCCCCCTCCTCCACTCCCTGGATCAGCTCCCACCTGCCAACGAACATAGCCATCGATGGCCGATGCAGAGAGGACCACAGAATGGCTCTCTCTGCATCGGACTGCCAAAAACTGTTATTGCAGGATGCCTCAATATCGAAGCATCACTGCAATAACAGGAAAGCGGCTGGAAGCGATCAGGATTGCTTCCACTGCTTTCAAAGACCAACGACGTACAGGGTACGTCCTCGGTCATTAACTGTATTTTTTTTGGAGGACGTACTCTGCACGTTGTCGGTAATAAAGGGGTTAAAGGGACACTCAACTATTATGAAATATTATGAAATTCAGACAGAGCAGCAGTTTTAAGACACTTTCCAATTTACTTCCATTATCAAATTTTGCACAGTCTTTTTATATTCACACTTTCTGGGGAACTAGATCCTACTGAGCATGTGCACAAGCTCACAGGGTATACGTATACCAGTCTGTGATTGGCTGATGTCTGTCACATGATACAGGGGGCCAGTAAATGGGAGAAAAAAAAATCTACTGCTTATTTGAAATTCAAAGTAAGTATTATTGCATTGTCTTTTTATTATGCACTTGTTAATTCTACAATTCAACTGCATTGAGTGGTCCTTTAACTGTTTATTTAATGTTCATATTTTGCATTCCAATGTTCTTCAGATAAGGGAATATGTTCTAAGTATTTAAAAATAGATATCCCTATATATCTGTATATATAGTAACATAGTAGAAAAGGTTGAAAAAAGACAGTAGTCCATTGAGTTCAACCTAAAAAAAAATCTAATATATTTACAAAAAAGCTCCAGTTGAATTTAAATGAATCCCATTAAAAAAGGGGGCCAATTTAACACAATAAATCATACCCCTTAATTCTGTTTCTAGACAGAAATGTATCTAAACCATTTTTAAATGTATCTAAGGTATTGGCATTCACTACCTCCTTTGTTAATGAGTTCCACAATTTTATTGCTCTTACAGTGAAAAAACATTGACGTTGCAAGAGATTAAGGCCTCTATTTATCAAAGGTCTTGTGGACCTGATCCGACAGTGTGGATCTGGTCCGCAAGAACTTGCTAAATGCGGAGAGCAATACGCTCTTTGAATTTAACATTGCACCAGCAGCTCACAAGAGCTGCTGGTGCAACGCCGCCCCCTGCTGACTCGTGGCCAATCGGCAGCCAGCAGGGAGGTGTCAATCAACTCGATCGTACTCGATCGGGTTGATTTCTGGTGATTCCTGTCCGCCTGCTCAGAGCAGGCGGACAGGGTTATGGAGCAGCGGTCTTTAGACCGCATCTTCATAAGTTGTGTTTCTGGCGAGTCTGAAGACTCACCAGAAACACGGCCCTTCAAGCTCCATATGGAGCTTGATAAATATGGGCCAAAATCTCCTTTCCTCCAGCCTTAAATTGTGACCTCTTGTCACAATTTTCTTGGAATAAACAGAGCTTCTTCCATTTCTGTATATGAGCCTTAAATAAGCTGTATATGAGCCGTGAATATATTTATTTAAAGTAATCATGTCTCCTCTCAAATGCCTTTTTTCTAGAGAAAACCGACCCAGTTTGGCTAAACTCTCTTCATAGCTTAAATTCTCTATATGTGTACATATGTATTTATGTGTTTATATGTATATACATTGAGACATACATATGGATTGTATCATACATAAGCATGCATAATGTTTACAAAATTGTAGATAAATGCACTATAAATCCCTATGCTGAGGTATCCTAATCAACCCCCATTTTGGTTAGGAGATTAAGGCCTAATAAATAGTAACAATCAATAATCACCTAATCAATCCCCATGTGAGTGGTGGTTAGGAAATTAACCCCTTAACGACCAAGGACGTACCAGGTACGTCCTGCAAAAACTGTCAGTTAGTGACAATGGACATACCTGGTACGTCCTTGGTCTAAGTGAGCGCATCCTGCAATACCCTTTTTCAAGCATCCAATGCAGAGAGAGCCACTCTGTGGCCCTCTCTGCACCGGTAGCGATGGTGCCGATCGTTGGTGGGTGGGAGCTTAGCAGGGAGGTGGGTGGCCCATCCATTTCCTGTTTGTGCAATGTGCATGCCGGGTGCTGGGAGCATGCGGGGGGTGCCTGTGGGGGCGCACGCATGTGTGCGCAACTACTGATACCAATGAACGTTCCATAAAGTGGATGGAGGGAGAGGGAGGGGAGGGCAAACTGGGTACTGGCAGACAGCTACCAGTACCCAAGATGGTAGCAAATAGGTAGTGGGGGAGGGTTAGAGAGCTGTTTAGGGGGAACCAGGGTGGTTGGGGGGTTAAGGGGGGTTCATCACAGCTGAATAGAAAAAAAAAAAAAGTACTTAAAGGGACAGTCTACACCAGAATTTTTATTGTTTTAAAAGATAGATAATCCCTTTATTACCCATTCCCCAGTTTTGCATAACCAACACAGTTATATTAATATACTTTTAACCTCTGTGATTATCTTGTATCTAAGCCTCTGAAAACTGCCCCTTTTTTCAGTTCTTTTGACAGACTTGCAGTCTAGCCAACCAGTGCCTGCTCCCAGATAACTTCACGTGCACAAGCACAGTGTTATCTATATGAAATACGTGAACTAACACCCTCTAGTGGTGAAAAACTGTTAAAATGCAATCTCAAAAGAGGTGGACTTCAAGGTCTAAGAAATTAGCATATGAACCTCCTAGGTTAAGCTTTCAACTAAGAATACCAAGAGAACAAAGCAAAATTGGTGATAAAAGTAAATTGGAAAATTGTTTAAAATTACATGCTCTATCTGAATCATGAAAGTTTATTTTGGCCTAGACTGTCCCTTTAAGATGGCGGGGACAATTGTGGGATGTTTCAGGTGGGAGGCTGATCTCTACACTAAAGCTAAAATTAACCCTGCAAGCTCCCTACAAGCTACCTAATGAACCCCTTCACTGCTGGGCATATTACAAGTGTGGTGCACAGCGGAATTTAGCTGCCTTCTAATTGCCAAAAAGCAATGCCAAAGCCATATATGTCTGCTATTTCTGAACAAAGGGGATCCCAGAGAAGCATTTACAACCATTTGTGCCATAATTGCACAAGCTGTTTGTAAATAATTTCAGTGAGAAACCTAAAGTTTGTGAAAAAGTTTGTGAAAAAGTGAACGATTTTTTTTATTTGATCGCATTTGGAGGTGAAATAATGGCATGAAATATACCAAAATGGGGCTAGATCAATACTTTGGGTTGTCTACTACACTACACTAAAGCTAAAATTATCCCTACAAGCCCCCTACAAGCTCCCTAATTAACCCCTTCACTGCTGGGCATAATACACGTGTGGTGCGCAGCAGCATTTAGGGGCCTTCTAATTACCAAAAATCAACTCCAAAACCATATAAGTCTGCTATTTCTGAACAAAGGGGATCCCAGAGAAGCATTTACAACTATTTGTGCCATAATTGCACAAGCTGTTTGTAAATAATTTCAATGAGAATCCTAAAATTGTGAAAAATGTTAATTTTTTTTTAATTTGATCGCATTTGGCGGTGAAATGGTGGTATGAAATATACCAAAATGGGCCTAGATCAATACTTGGGGTTGTCTACTACACTACACTACAGCTAAAATTCACCCTACATGCTCCCTAATTAACCCCTTCACTGCTGGGCATAATACACGTGTGGTGCACAGTGGCATTTAGCGGCCTTCTAATTACCAAAAAGCAACGCCAAAGCCATATATGTCTGCTATTTCTGAACAAAGGAGATCCCAGAGAAGCATTTACAGCCATTTTTGCCATAATTGCAGAAGCTGTTTGTAAATAATTTCAGTGAGAAACCTAAAGTTTGTAAACAAATTTGTGAAAAAGTGAACGTTAATTTTTATTTGATCGCATTTGACGGTGAAATGGTTGCATGAAATATACCAAAATGGGCCTAGATCAATGCTTTGGGTTAAACATGTCAAGGGATAACCAGGGATTCCAGATAGATATTATCAATGTTCCAATGTAACTAGCGCTAATTTTGAAAAAAAGTGGTTTGGAAATAGCAAAGTGCTACTTGTATTTATGGCCCTATAACTTGCAAAAAAAGCAAAGAACATGTAAACATTGGGTATTTCTAAACTCAGGACAAAATTTAGAAACTGTTTAGCATGGGTGTTTTAGGTGGTTGTAGATGTGTAACAGATTTCGGGGATCAAAGTTAGAAAAAGTGTGTTTTTTTTAATTTTTTCATCATATTTTATAAAAAAATTTATTGTAAATTATAAGATATGATGAAAATAATGGTATCTTTAGAAATGGCGAGAAAAACGTTATATAATATGTGTGGGTACAGTAAATGAGTAAGAGGAAAATTACATCTAAACACAAACACAGCAGAAATGTAAAAATAGCCTTGGTCCCAAACGATCAGAAAATGGAAAAGTGCTGTGGTCCATAAGGGGTTAAAGGGATACTAAACCCACATTTTTTTCTTTCATGAATCGGACAGAGCATGCAATTTTAAGCAACTTTCTAATGTAAATGAGAAAGTTGCTTAAAATGGCATGCTATTATTAATTTTTCTTCGTTCTCTTGCTATCTTTATTTGAAAAAGAAGGCATCTAAGCTAAGGAGCCAGACATTTTTTGGTTCAGAACCTTGTACAGCACTTGTTTACTGGTAGGTGCATTTAGCCACCAATCAGTAAGCACAACCCAGGTTGTGAACCAAAAATGGGCCAACTTCTAAACTTACATTCTTGCTTTTCAAATAAAGATAGCAAGAGAATGAAGAAAAAATGATAATAGGAGTAAATTAGAAAAGTTGCTTAAAATTGCATGGTCTATTTGAATCATAAAATAAAAAAATTGGGTTCAGTGTCACTATAAGACCTAATAAATACTAACTAACACTAAACCCCAAATCAACCCCCATACAGGTATCGGGTTGTTTAGGAGATTAAAGCCTAATAAATACTAAAACGAATCACCTAATCAACCTCCATACAAGTATGGGGGGTGGTTAGGAGATCAAGGCCTAAACCGCCACCTTGCAATGCTAAGTTTAAAAAAAAATATGTAAATAATCATTCTAGATGTGCAATACAATTATAAATAGTTCATTCAATATTGTGTGTATATATACGTACATACATACTTATACAGCTCTGGAAAAAATTAAGAGACCACTGCAAAATTATCGGTCTCTCTATTTTTGTTAATTATATGTAAAATTAACATTTTTCTTTTATTCTTTAACTACTGACAACAATTCTCCCAAATAAAAAATATTGTAATTTTGAGCATTTATTTGCAGAAATGACAACTGGTGAAAAGAACAAAAAAAGGTCTAGTGACTTCAGACCTTGAATAATGCATATTCATTTTAAACAACAATATAATAATGTTTTAACTTAGCAAGAGTTCAGAAATCAATATTTGGTGGAATAACCTTGATTTTCAATCACAGCTTTCATGCGTCTTGGCATGCTCTCCACCAGTCTTTTACATTGCTGTTGGGTGACTTTATGCCATTCCTGGTGTAAAAATTCAAGCAGCTCGGATTTGTTTGATGACTATCACACTTGAAAGATAAATTTGTTAAAAAGATCCAGCAGGGCAAGATGGAACTGGCCCTAAGAAGGTGAAAGGTCTAGACATCTTTAAGGAGTGGGGGAGATGTTTCAGAATCCTGGCTTCCTGCTACCTTAACAAGTACTCGAGTCAAGATCATGCAGGGTTGAAGTACATAGCACTTGGTTCAGGCTGTACCCAGACAGGTAGGTGGCCAGTCTCCAGTTATCAGGGATTTGGTTGTGGTTCATCATTACGGTGAGTCATCAAGTTTTGGGTTTAGTCATGCACAGGAACCTGAAGTCAGCTTATCAGTTTCCCCATGTTGTGAAAGAAAAGCTGTTGAAAGAGGTGAGCCTGTGGTGAATCATGGGCCCTTTCTGTGAGCTTACGTTGCTTGATTTGGTTGTGTCTCCTCTGGGTGTTGTGCCTAAGGAACTGGGTAAGTACCGCCTGATTCAATGTTTGTCACATCCTAAGGTTGTTCAGTCAATGACACCACGGACCCAGCCATCTTCTCTGTGCATTACTAATTGATAGATGCAGTGGTTGGGATTGTGCAGTCTGTGAGGCGGGGACATTGTTGGCTTAGTTAGACATTAAGTCTTTAAATCCATCTTCTTTTCAGTTGATGGGCTGTAAAGTTGAGGGTTTGTTCTTTGTTGACAGGTGTTTGCCTATGGGGTGCACAGTTTCTTGCGTATTATTTAAGTCCTTCAGCTCTTTTGTACATTGTTTACAAGTATAGTCTATATCATAGGAGATAGAGACTGAAAGAATGCACCTTAGTAGCACTTCAGTTCCTTGTGAAAATATTAATACTAGTATGAAACTTAAACAGCCATTGTGAGCCAAAGGTTTGAAAGAAAATTAAAACATAACTTTTATTAAATCAACATTAAATTAAAACAATTGTGGTCGTGTGTGTGTGTGTACTTTAAAAACACATAGCAACTTTACTGAATATAAAGAAGTGGCACTGGATATCAGGTGGATAGATTACCTCTATTGTAAAATATTCTGGATTATCTAAATAGTAAATATAGGTCTACCCAATGAATAATTAGCTAGTGTTCTGGGGTATTCTACACCGCTATATATTTCAAAATTCTGTCATGCAGACATTCACGTATATAGTTTAATCGGCCGTATTTGAAAAGTAAATAGCAAAGTACTATCAGTAAAGGTCACTTTAGTAACTGGTATACTTGAGTAGTTTTGTTTTTTTCACTTTATGTATCTATAAATCTCTATATAAGTATTGTTAACTCCTTCAGGTAAATTACTGAGTTCCTGATAGTTGTAAGTTCATAATACGGCTTTAACTCAACCTTGATATATTATCCCTTGTGTTGCAATAGATTATAATATGGGTATATATACACAATATAATTTTATGAATATCAGGAGTCACTTGAATATCTTTGATACATACTGTGTAATTAATCAGTTTTTGCAACAGGGTTTTATTTTTAACTTGGTTTAGAGTCTGACATGTGTTGGTGCTTTGGTGTACAATCTTTAGTGGTATATACTTAGTGACGAACAATATATCTCACTTTGTATATTATCAACTGTTTTTAGTCACTTGGCGGGCTTGGCATATTTTGCTTTTATAATATAATACATAAGAGACGGTATTCTAAATATTTACAAAAGTATCTTTGAGTGATATGTTCTATACAGCCTACTTGGTTTGTATATCGATAGCTTATCGCTGATAGTTACAGTATACGTATAAGTAACCAGTTATAAATTCTGGCTGTTATAGCTTTAAGGTGTTCATACGGTATTGATCTTTGCTTTATTCTAAAGTAGCTGTCTTTTGATTTCTTTTAGAGTTAGCTATTGCAGTTTTCTACCGTCTAGAATGCTTGAAATTATCTTATGGCACTATAATTGCTAGTACCCGGCTTTTTTACACTTATACTATCAACAAATGATTGCTGCGGTATAGGTTGAAGCAGCCCAAATATGTGGCTAACAGTTATAATAGTGATCCTTTAATTGGCTTTTTAAAGTTGTCACTAGCTAACCGCTATCGCTATAAGGTATTATTATATAGTTTTTAACAATCTATATCCGTGCGATTGATTTCGCAAGTTGGCCGTTATACCTGTTGTTTTATTACCCTGTAGATAGCTTTTAACGATTGCCACTAGCGGTTTTCAAATTACCCCCAAGTTATTGGTACTAATTTAAACCAAATGCCACTATAATAAAGCGTTACTATTTAAAGTTAACTATGCCATTAAAAAAGAAAAACAACAGGGTATTGTTAGATACCCATCCCTAACATGTTTCGCCGATAGCGTTTCGGCTTTTTCAAACCGGATATAGATTGTTAAAAACTATATAATAATACCTTATAGCGATAGCGGTTAGCTAGTGACAACTTTAAAAAGCCAATTAAAGGATCACTATTATAACTGTTAGCCACATATTTGGGCTGCTTCAACCTATACCGCAGCAATCATTTGTTGATAGTATAAGTGTAAAAAAGCCGGGTACTAGCAATTATAGTGCCATAAGATAATTTCAAGCATTCTAGACGGTAGAAAACTGCAATAGCTAACTCTAAAAGAAATCAAAAGACAGCTACTTTAGAATAAAGCAAAGATCAATACCGTATGAACACCTTAAAGCTATAACAGCCAGAATTTATAACTGGTTACTTATACGTATACTGTAACTATCAGCGATAAGCTATCGATATACAAACCAAGTAGGCTGTATAGAACATATCACTCAAAGATACTTTTGCAAATATTTAGAATACCGTCTCTTATGTATTATATTATAAAAGCAAAATATGCCAAGCCCGCCAAGTGACTAAAAACAGTTGATAATATACAAAGTAAGTATATACCACTAAAGATTGTACACCAAAGCACCAACACATGTCAGACTCTAAACCAAGTTAAAAATAAAACCCTGTTGCAAAAACTGATTAATTACACAGTATGTATCAAAGATATTCAAGTGACTCCTGATATTCATAAAATTATATTGTGTATATATACCCATATTATAATCTATTGCAACACAAGGGATAATATATCAAGGTTGAGTTAAAACCGTATTATGAACTTACAACTATCAGGAACTCAGTAATTTACCTGAAGGAGTTAACAATACTTATATAGAGATTTATAGATACATAAAGTGAAAAAACAAAACTACTCAAGTATACCAGTTACTAAAGTGACCTTTACTGATAGTACTTTGCTATTTACTTTTCAAATACGGCTGATTAAACTATATACGTGAATGTCTGCATGACAGAATTTTGAAATATATAGCGGTGTAGAATACCCCAGAACACTAGCTAATTATTCATTGGGTAGACCTATATTTACTATTTAGATAATCCAGAATATTTTACAATAGAGGTAATCTATCCACCTGATATCCAGTGCCACTTCTTTATATTCAGTAAAGTTGCTATGTGTTTTTAAAGTACACACACACACACGACCACAATTGTTTTAATTTAATGTTGATTTAATAAAAGTTATGTTTTAATTTTCTTTCAAACCTTTGGCTCACAATGGCTGTTTAAGTTTCATACTAGTATTAATATTTTCACAAGGAACTGAAGTGCTACTAAGGTGCATTCTTTCAGTCTCTATCTCCTATGATATAGACTATACTTGTAACTAGTGTTGTTTCATGCACAAGCACTCAAGCTCACAAGGTATATATGCATATACCCTATATTAACAAATACAGAAATTGGATAAATTCTTGCACGGTATCCAGACACAGTTTTGGAAAAGGATACGTTGTATGCAAATAACTTAAATATATTTTCTGTATATATTAAAATAATACACTGAGCGTTCCAATTTTACTAGTGTAGTGCTCTTGCTATTTTTTGTTAAACTTTTGTACATTGTGCTGTGGCCTCCGTGGCAGGTACTGATTACATCGCTCATTACATGGATGACTTATTGCTGGTGGTGCCTCCGGATTTGGGGAGTTTGCTAGGTTGATGAAGATGATGCATATGCTCATGGAAAGGTTCTGAGTGACCCAAGGACCCTTGCACACAGCTGATGTTTATGGAGATAGAGATAGACACTGAAGCTAAGCTTTGTCACTTGCCAGTGACAAATTGCTGGAAGTGGTTTGAATGGCTGTTACAGCACAGTTTCCTCCCCTTAGAGGCTTACTATCCTTGTAGGGCATCTTTATTTTTTTTGCAGGGTGATCCCCATGGGTTGTATTTTAACTGGTGATTTTAAGCTCCACTGAAAGGTGGCAGGGGTGTCAAAGTGAGGGTCAAGGTGACAAGGGACATAGTCAAGGATTTGCTGGTTTGGGGAAATTTTTTGATTGGCTTCAACAAGATTCATTTGTGGTTTTAACTAAGGTCTTTTAAGGAGCTTAGCCACAGAGGCCACTGAGGTCAGGCTCACTTGTCTTAAAGACCGCTGCTCCATAACTTGTCCGCTGTCTCTGAGGCTGCAGTCTTTAATCCGCCCGATCCTATACGATCGGACTGATTGACACCCCCTGCTAGCGGCAAATTGTCCGCGAATCTGCAGGGGGCAGCATTGCACAAGCAGTTTACCATTTATCGATGTGCGGCGGGCATGATACGCTACGTCGTATCATGCCCGCTCGCACTTTGGTAAATTGGCCCCATTGTGATAAATAAATACGACCATCTCAGTCTTCTCTCCACACTTTGGCCTTTTTATATTTATTTATTGTTTAGGTTAATGCTAGTTAAGACTACACTATTAACTCCCAACTAGGGTCTTTATTCCCTTAGGATTTTTTTAAACACAATGTATTTCTATTGTTTGTTAAAGTCCTGTTTCCATTTTGGTGTGAACAGTAAATAAAGTCTAAGTTTCTATTTAAAGCACTTACAATATCTTTTTTTTTACCTGATTTTCACTTCTTTTAAACTGTTATTCATGACCTGGCTTTGCTGCTTTGTATTTTTCTAAGATCTTTTCACGCATGCTAGAAGCAAACTCATTCATGACAGTGAATAAATTATTGAAATGATGATCACAAACGCTCATCTTACATTACAAGTTTAATAAAAATCAAACAAATGTAAAGAATGAAATATAATAAAACACCATTTGTAGATGTTGGGGTCCTGAAGTGAATTTTTCTGCGGATCACTTTAGCTGTACATGATATCACATAGTCATCACATCTGCATATGTCCCTATACACAAATGTATTTCCTGTTATATGTAAGCAGCCTCTGCAATAGGAATGAGTACAGCTTTAATGAATCAATACTATGGGGCCAATTTATCAAGCTCTGTATGGAGCTTGATGCCCCTGTTTCCGCACGAGCCTTCATGCTCTCTCGAAACAGAAGTTATGAAGCAGCGGTCTAAAGACCGCTGCTCCATAACTTGTCTGCCTGCTCTGAGGCCGCGGACAGAAATCAACCCCCGCGGACAGAAATCAACCCGATCGGCCGCGAATCTGCAGTGGGCGGCATTGCACCAGCAGATCACAAGAACTGCTTGTGTAATGATAAATTCTGACAGCGTATGCTGTCGGCATTTATCGATGTGTAGCGAACATGATATGCTACATCGTATCATGTCCACTCGCACTATGATAAATCTGCCACTATGTATGTTAAAAACGTCTAGAATGTCTACAGTGGCCATTGCACGCACATAGACTGTTTGGAATAGCCGTGAAAACTATTTCACGGCTATTCCAAACAGTCTATGTGCTTGCAATGGGCACTGTAGTCATTCTAGACTTTTATACCATACTATGGGGCCGATTTATCATAGTGCGAGAGGACATGATACACGAGTAAGAGATGTCTGAAAAACCCTTTTGTGAAAATATCAAGGGCCTAGAGGTGCTGAATTTGATAAGTGAAAAATAGTCTTGAAAAGCTATTGATAAGTGAGCCGAAAACGCAATATGATCACCAAGCACTTTCCTGCTTCTGGGTCTGAAATCCCCTTTGTGAGTGTGAGAATCATCCTGAAAAGTTTTATTATGCTCACAGCCCAAAATTCAGCTCCCAGTAGACTGTGATTGAGGCCAAATAAAGTTAAAGTAGTGGCTAAGTAGTAGGTTTCTTGTTTTTTTTCAAATGTCTTTTTTTGTAATGGGTCCTGTTAAGAACAAAAATAAATCTTACATACGTATTGGCTGAAACTGCAATCAATCAACTGACAGTGACATTTCTGAATCACTATTGAATAGTGTAAAGCTATCTTTTCTTTCCTGCAGCAAAACCTCTGCGACTTCTAACTGCATGTACAAATCAACTCCATTTTTGTTTATTTGTATACACACAGGGTGCAGGACACTGCTGCAGGTGCTCAGCCCTTGATTAATCAATGTCTTCAATAAAAATGTTGAAAAGTTCAAGTGTTTATGTCTTATTAGTTTAGTCAGATTTTGTTTGTCTATAATTGTGACTTAGATCTTCTTACAGCACAGCAAACCCTGTAACACCAATCTTTATGATATATGGCATACAGACAGATTGTGCCTAAAAGGTGCTTGTTTGAGAAAAAGGTAAACGTAGGAAATAGAGAAGAGAGAGAAAGACAGAGGCAGGGAGAGAGTAATGCAAGAAAAGGTTTGTGATCCCTGGATTTCTGCATTGATTACTCATAAATATGGTCTGATCTTCATCAGACTATATTTGTGAGTAATCAATGCAGAAATCAGACCATATTTATGAGTAATCAATGCAGAAATCCAGGGATCACAAACTTTTTCTTGCATTACTCTCTCCCTGCCTCTGTCTTTCTCTCTCCTCTCTATTTCCTACTTTTACCTTTTTCTCAAACAAGCACCAATTAGGCACAATCTGTCTGTATGCCATATTTCATAAAGATTGGTGTTACAGGGTTTGCTGTGCTGTAAGAAGATCCTATAATTTCAGAGTATGAATACTGATTGGCTGTACTTGACAGATTTAAAAATGGAGGATGAAAGGGAATCTACTGCGCAAATTTGTCTTTTTTTTTTTAAATGTTACCAGTACAGATGGTGCCCATCTTGCACAAGAAAATGCCTGAGTAAGTCGACTTTGCAAAAAGAGAATGTAAGTCATATTTGTAAAGCCTGTAAACATCTATTTACAGGTAAAGGTAATTATTGAGACTTGCAAACCCTTCTACATATAAGGGGGTACCTTTTTAATCTCTTATTTAAATAGTAAAATACATGCTGATAATAAAAGCATAGCAGGGGATGCTGAGAAGATATGCTTGTAAAATCAATGTTTTGTAAAGAAGACTGTGAATCTAGCTGTGATCATGGAAATCACCCCATTTATGTACAGTACAGGATTTTAACTGGTTTGCCTGACTGACATTCCTAAATATTTCCCACCATCAACTCTCTCCAGCATCCAACAAGTGTAAAATCCAGACTGTGGTGATGTGTTCGGCTTCTTGTCTTTGCAGTCTGGATGCAGACAGGAGAACAGCTGAGCACAGCATGGGAGCTAGCTATAATCTACAGTATTAGTTCATCTACTTGTCTGAAAGGGGTCAAGGAAACCTGCTCCTTACACAAGTTCCCATAGCTCACATTTTCACTGGTGTTCAGTACTGGACATGAACAATAGGGGGTCGATCACGTATGTAATGGTTTTCAACATAAAAACACCATGAAAGTCTATGGGGATTTTTGCAGATAAATCATTTGATTATTTTATCGTCTCTCTTTTTTTTTTTATTTATTTATAGAGTTTTAAAATATTTACACAAACAAATATGCATGTTTACATACAAAACATCATAAAGAAAGGAGGACATCAAGTTGTATACAAAATGTGACAATGATTATGTTATTTATATCCTACATAAATGCCAACTCTTGCTAGTTCATATCAGTTCCATTTACTAGGCTTACAATGATCCAATGATCTGTTCCGTTGGTTCATTGACACCAATACGTGGGAGGAGGAAATGAAAATCTGCAATTCAGCCCCACTTATCTTATAACTTAATAACTTCAACCAATTTCTAACTCCTTCCCATCCCTTCTTAAAGCCTCTGCCTCATTCTCTCTTCAGAGACATTTATAAGCGAGGGAGAAGAATAATGAATGGAATAAGAGGATAATTGTATTTTTTCATGAGAATATTTGTTTTTCATTCTATTTATATTGACATGAAACACAATTGTATTATTTTATGATTCAGATAGAACATATCAGTTTAAACAAATTTCCCATTTAGTTCTATTATCAATTTTGCTTTATTCTCTTGGTATCTTTTGTTGAAGCAGTAGCAATGCACTGCTGGGAGCTAGCTGCTCTCATCAGTAACCAATGACAAGAGGTGTATATGTGTAACCCCCAATCAGCAGCTAGCTCCCAGATCCTGAACCTACCTAGGTTAAAAATTGTATTCTCTATCTGAATATTGAAGAAAAAATGTTGGGTTTCATGTCCCTTTCATTATAATGCAAATTGTTATGTGCTTTTCAAGCTGCACGGTTTTCTTCCTTTAACCCTTGCTTGTCAGAGGGAGCTGACTCATTGATAAGTAAATATGTTATAGTGCAAGAGCTAAACTATTTATGATTAGGTGACTATAAAAAGTCATGAGTCTTCATTTACATAATAAACCTTTCCCCTAATTTTCTTATAACATTTTATAACACTACACTACTACACTACGGTTAATTATTTGTTTTAAAACATATGATGTAGAAGTCCACTGCAATTCAACTCACAACTGTTTAATTCTCCTGTATATTGATAATACTGATGATAATCAAATACTTCTTTACACCTTAATCTACTTACAAGACACTCAGAAGTATGACAAAAAAGTGCCAATTATTCTCCAAAGTGCATGTGGAATTGGAAAGTGGCCAGTATATGATACTAATTTGCTATGTTCTAGATGACCTCTAGTGGTTAAAATCTGGAAGTTCAGCATTCTCTTCATAGCATAAAATTGAAAGTTAATAAAATGTTGTCTTTTACACAGCATTCCTAGAAGTCAAGTCCTTGCGTGTCCATAATTTTTAGCGTCACTAAACATTCTAAGTTGAATTGTGAATGATGAAAAATACAAATAAATCATGCTCATATCCGTATGTTTCAGAAAACTGCATAAAATAACCTTTGAGTGAATTATGGGCCAGATTACAAGTGGCGCTATAACAGTTACACGTGAGCGATAAGAGGTTTATCGTTGCTGTTTGCACATGTCGACGTTATCTCTCATATTACAAGCTGAAAGAAAACGCAATTAATTGAGCGCAATTGAAGTTAACGCTCCTCGGGTTAGAGCGTCCTCAGAGCTCTGGATAACTGTTCCGCAAAACATAAAAATGGCACAAAACACATGAAAAATATTTTACAAAGTACAGCTACACTCATTAATAACACCATCTAATAAAAATTATTTAAAAAAATATTGCACAAAATGCTAAAAATGTTGAGGTCTCAGGTGTTAGAAAAAAAGGCAGGCAAAAGGCTTTAACATAGAGATACATAGATATATACGTACATATGTATTTATGTATTTATATAGCAAAGGGCTTTAACATAGAGATACATAGATATATATACGTACATATGTATTTATGTATTTATATAGCAAAGGGCTTTAACATAGAGATACATAGATATATATATGTACATATGTATTTATGTATTTATATAGCAAAGGGCTTTAACATAGAGATACATAGATATATACGTACATATGTATTTATGTATTTATATAGCAAAGGACTTTAACATAGAGATACATAGATATATACGTACATATGTATTTATGTATTTATATAGCAAAGGGCTTTAACATAGAGATACATAGATATATATACGTACATATGTATTTATGTATTTATATAGCAAAGGGCTTTAACATAGAGATACATAGATATATATATGTACATATGTATTTATGTATTTATATAGCAAAGGGCTTTAACATAGAGATACATAGATATATACGTACATATGTATTTATGTATTTATATAGCAAAGGACTTTAACATAGAGATACATAGATATATACGTACATATGTATTTATGTATTTATATAGCAAAGGGCTTTAACACAGAGATACATAGATATATATACGTACATATGTATTTATGTATTTATATAGCAAAGGGCTTTAACATAGAGATACATAGATATATATATGTACATATGTATTTATGTATTTATATAGCAAAGGGCTTTAACATAGAGATACATAGATATATACGTACATATGTATTTATGTATTTATATAGCAAAGGGCTTTAACATAGAGATACATAGATATATATATATATGTACATATGTATTTATGTATTTATATAGCAAAGGGCTTTAACATAGAGATACATAGATATATATACGTACATATGTATTTATGTATTTATATAGCAAGGGGCTTTAACATAGAGATACATAGATATATACGTACATATGTATTTATGTATTTATATAGCAAAGGGCTTTAACATAGAGATGCATAGATATATATATATACGTACATATGTATTTATGTATTTATATGTGTACACATATTTATAAGTGCATTGGAACCCTTTGCTGATAAAGGGATAGGAATCCCACCAAAAAAAGGAAATAAAAGTAAGTACACACTTCTGAGTGCAATGTTAAACAGCGTTCCAATTTACTTCTATTATCAATTTTGCTTGTTCTTTGGTATCCTTTATTGAAGAGCAAACTAGATAGACTGACAAAAGCTTAGAGCATGCTATGGCAGCAGTGTTTACAACTACGTATAAGATGCCTATAAACATTGTTGCAAACACTAAATCCAGAGGGCTAAAGGCACGTGCACACTCCTGAACTCACTCGGGATTACTGTTTTATTTTTAATACTTTTGTACCCTCAGAAAGACAGTACAGTAATCAGAAAAGTAATAGTTGTTTTTAATAAATATAGACTAAAGTATTTACATTGTAGAACTCAAAAACCAAACCAAAGACGCGCACACAGAATATTGTGACTTACTGGCAGCAGGACCAGACTGGGAACAAAAATAGGCCCGGGCAAGGCGGTTAGACTTCTGCCATAATAGACCAGAACTCTCAGTCTGTAGCACCTCTGCTTAACAGCCAGACAGAAAATGTACTTTCTGCTTTACAAAATAGGCTGAATGTAACAGCTTTCCTATTGTTACCCATATTAAGAGAGGGTGGCGCCTCTATATAGCAATATAAACAATCCAGGAATGGGAACAGCACTTGTTAAACGGAGTCCAAGTCTCAAATCATATGTAAAGTAACAAGTCCTCCAGCACTTCCAATAAAAGACCTTTATTAATATTACCACATGTGTCAACAAATATCTGCAGAAATATGTTGACCCATGTTGAAATATTAATAAAGGTCTTTTTATTATTGGAAGTGAAGAAGAACTTGTTGCCTCTATATAGCAGCAAGTCCCACATAAGAGGCCGGCCCACCGGGCATTTGCGCTGTATGCCCTATGGCCAGTCCGGGCCTGACTGGCAGTGAAAATGGTCATTTTTATAATTTTATGTTTTAAAAAGTATGATTAAAAAAGTCTAGATTTCGGAAATATTCTGGATTTTGGATCTCCAGATTTTGGGATTTGTACCTGTAGTTAAAGGACCAGTAAACACTATAGATTTGCATAATCAACAAATGCAAGATAACAAGAAAATGCAATAGCACAGAGGGGCCATATTGTCAAGCTCTGAATGGAGTTTGATGCCCCTGTTTCCGCGCAAGCCTTCAGGCTCACCGGAAACAGCAGTTATCAAGCAGCGGTCTAAAGACCGCTGCTCCATTACTGGTCTGCCTGCTCTGAGGCTGCGGACATCAATCCGCCCGATCCTATACGATTGGGCTGATTGACACCCCCTGCTAGCGGCCGCAAATATTGGTGAAGATTGACTGCAAATCTGCTGGGGGCGGCATTACACAAGCTGTTCAGAAGAACTGCTTGTGCAATGATAAATGCAGACAGCGTATGCTGTTGGCATTTATCGATGCGCGGCGGACATGATACGCTACATCGTATCATGTCCTCTCGCACTTTCATAAATCTGCCCCTTAGTCTAAACTTCATATGATTTTTTTTTCTGAGAATTTTAAAAGTTATGTCTAATATTTCTCCCCCTGTACCATGTGACAGCCATCATCCAATCACAAATGCATACACATACCATGTGACAGCCATCAGCCAATCACAAATGCATATAAGTTTATTCTTTCAATTCTTGCACATGCTCAGTAGGAGCTGGTGAGTCAAAACATTTAAATATAAAAAGACTGTGCACATTTTGTTAATGGAAGTAAATTGGAAAGTTGTTTAAAATTGCTGCTCTATCTGAATAATGAAAGTTTAATTTTGACTTGAGTGTCCCTTTAAAATATGCTCCAGTGCAGCAATCCAAATCTGTTAATCCAATGATAAGAGACATGCGTTTAGCCATCGATTTTCAGCTATCTCCCAGTAGTGCAGTGCTGCTGAGGAGCCTATTTAAGTTTGCTTTTCAACAAATGATGACAAGAGAACAAAGTACATTTGATAATAGCTCACTTGAAATGTCTCTTAATGACATGCTTTATCATAAACATGAACATTACATTTTGACTTTCAGGTTCCTTTGAGCAAATATTTGCCTTTGTGGATTGATTCAGGTTCCTGTAAGGAACAGACTACTGTAAAGTCATTTTTCCCTTAATGTGTTTCCAATAACTTGTTATATCAGCTGCAGAGTATAAAATATATGCAATCTTGCTTGTTTAGGTCTATTTTATATATGAAATAGCTGATTTTGATCTTTGAAACCATAAGGACTAGATTATGAGTGGATCACTAACGGTAGCACACAAGCAATATATATCAGCATTATATCAGCATTATATACTTTTTGTGCAGATTGGAAATAGCGCGCGTATTACAAGTTGAAAGTAAATGCATTTGCTCAAGTGCAACCACAATTTAAGCTTGTCGGGTTACCATGACTTGAGAGTTTGCGTAAATGGTAGGGAAAGAAAAAAAAGTTGTATTAAATGCAAAATAAATACATGTTGTCAGTATATGGCCGGGTTATAACACAATTTATTTAATAATTATTCTTTAAAACAAACCCACAATAAAATGCATATACGAAACAATTAAAATCAATATTTTATTCCTAAATTCTTTATATTAGTTAAAGTTATAAACACATTGAATTATATTTATATAAACCAGATCATGAATCAGATGATACACACTTACGCTGTTACAATATTCTATACAAAGATCATAAAAATATACCTTTATAAATTCCCTTATTCACAATAATCTCCCAAATCAGAGTTGCATTAAAATACCACAATATGGACCGCTAACTTTCATAGTGCCTAGTTAAACTATATAACAAAATACTTTAACAGCCAATTTCTCTAAGCTGAAATAAACTATTTTTAGATACAATTAAGGCAAGTTCAGAAATGTATATAGTTGCCAATAACTTAATGCACACCAGAGAGATTTACTTACAATAATAGGCCTGACTTAGAAATATGAAATACAAAGGACCTTTGTCTAGCAAATAAATTATTTAGCAATAATGACTAGTTAAACTACACATTATGAATATGAGTTTAACATACAAACGCCTAGATTTAGAGTTCTGCGTTAGCCGTCCAAACCAGCGTTAAGGGGTCCTAATGCTGGTTTGGATGGCTAACGCAGAACTCTAAATCTAGGCGTTTGTATTTTAAACTCATATTCATAATCCTGTGTAGTTTAACATACAAACGCCTAGATTTAGAGTTCTGCGTTAGCCGTCCAAACCAGCGTTAAGGGGTCCTAACGCTGGTTTTTACCACCCGCTGGTATTTAGAGTTAGGAAAGGTTCTAACGCTCACTTTCCAGCAGCGACTTTTCCATACCGCAGATCCCCTTACGCCAATTGCGTATCCTATCTTTTCAATGGGATCTTCCTAACGCCGGTATTTAGAGTCTTGGCTGAAGTGAGCGTTAAACTCTAATGACAAGACTCCAGCCGCAGAAAAAAGTCAGGAGTTAAGAGCTTTATGGGCTAATGCCGGTTCATAAAGCACTTAACTACTGTGCTCTAAAGTACACTAACACCCATAAACTACCTATGCACCCCTAAACCGAGGTCCCCCCACATCGCCGCCACTATAATTAAATTTTTTAACCCCTAATCTGCCGACCGCACACCGCCGCAACCTACATTATCCCTATGTACCCCTAATCTGCTGCCCCTAACATCGCCGACACCTACATAATATTTATTAACCCCTAATCTGCCCCCCCATTGTCGCCGCTACCTACCTACACTTATTAACCCCTAATCTGCCGACCGGACCTTGCCCCCACTATAATAAATGTATTAACCCCTAAACCGCCTCACTCCCACCTCAAAAACCCTATAATAAATAGTATTAACCCCTAATCTGTCCTCCCTAACATCGCCGACACCTAACTTCAAGTATTAACCCCTAAACTGCCGACCGGACCTTGCCGCTACTATAATAAATGTATTAACCCCTAAAGCTAAGTCTAACCCTAACCCTAACACCCCCCTAAGTTAAATATAATTTAAATCTAACAAAATAAAATAAATCTTATTAAATAAATAAATCCTATTTAAAGCTAAATACTTACCTGTAAAATAAACCCTAATATAGCTACAATATAACAAATAATTATATTGTAGCTATTTTAGGATTTATATTTATTTTACAGGCAACTTTGTATTTATTTTAAATAGGTACAATAGCTATTAAATAGTTAATAACTATTTAATAGCTACCTAGTTAAAATAATTACAAAATTAACAATTACAACTAAACCTAAGACTACACTATCAATAAATTAATTAACTAAAACTACCTACAATTATCTACAATGAAACTAATTACATCTACTCTAAGCCCCCTAAAAAAATAACAAGGCCCCCCAAAATAAAAAAATGCCCTACCCTATTCTAAAATAAAAAGATAACAGCTCTTTTACCTTACCATCCCTTAAAAGGGCCTTTTGCGGGGCATGCCCCAAAGTAAACAGCTCTTTTGCATTTTAAAAAAACATACAATACCCCCCCAACATTACAACCCACCACCCACATACCCCTAATCTAACCCAAACCCCCCTTATAAAACCTAACACTAAGCCCCTGAAGATCTTCCTACCTTATCTTCACCATGCCGGGTATCACCGATCCGTCCAGAAGAGGGTCCGAAGTCTTCATCCTATCCGGCAAGAAGAGGTCCAGAAGAGGCTCCAAAGACTTCATCCTATCCGGCAAGAAGAGGACATCCGGACGGGTAGACATGTTCATCCAGGCGGCGTCTTCTATCTTCATCCATCCGGCGTGGAGCGGGACCATCTTGAAGCAGCCGACGTGGATCCATCCTCTTCTTCCGGCGACTCCCGGCGAATGAAGGTTCCTTTAAGTGACGTCATCCAAGATGGCGTCCCTCGAATTCTGATTGAGCTCGCATTCTATTGGCTATTACGATCAGCCAATAGAATGAGAGCTCAATCTGATTGGCTGATTGGATCAGCCAATCGGATTGAACTTGAATCTGATTGGCTGATTCAATCAGCCAATCAGAATTTGTCTACCTTAATTCCGATTGGCTGATAGAATCCTATCAGTCAATCGGAATTCGAGGGACGCCATCTTGGATGACGTCACTTAAAGGAACCTTCATTCGTCGGGAGTCGCCGGAAGAAGAGGATGGATCCGCGTCAGCTGCTTCAAGATGGTCCCGCTCCGCGCCGGATGGATGAAGATAGAAGACGCCGCCTGGATGAACATGTCTACAGGTCCGGATGTCCTCTTCTTGCCGGATAGGATGAAGACTTCGGAGCCTCTTCTGGACCTCTTCTTGCCGGATAGGGTGAAGACTTCGGACCCTCTTCTGGACGGATCGGTGATACCCGGCATGGTGAAGATAAGGTAGGGAGATCTTCAGGGGCTTAGTGTTAGGTTTTTTAAGGGGGGTTTGGGTTAGATTAGGGGTATGTGGGTGGGTGGTGGGTTGTAATGTTGGGGGGTATTGTATGTTTTTTTAAAATGCAAAAGAGCTGTTTACTTTGGGGCATGCCCCGCAAAAGGCCCTTTTAAGGGCTGGTAAGGTAAAAGAGCTGTTATCTTTTTATTTTAGAGTAGGGTAGGGCATTTTTTTATTTTGGGGGGCCTTGTTATTTTTTTAGGGGGCTTATAGAGTAGGTGTAATTAGTTTAAAATTCTTGTAATCTTTTTTTATTTTTTGTAATTTAGTGTTTGTTTGTTTTTGTAATTTAGTTTAGTTGATTTAATTGTAGATAATTGTAGGTAGTTTTAGTTAATTAATTTATTGATAGTGTAGTGTTAGGTTTAATTGTAACTTAGGTTAGGATTTATTTTACAGGTAATTTTGTAATTATTTTAACTAGGTAGCTATTAAATAGTAAATAACTATTTAATAGCTATTGTACCTAGTTAAAATAAATACAAAGTTGCCTATAAAATAAATATAAATCCTAAAATAGCTACAATATAATTATTATTTATATTGTAGCTATATTAGGGTTTATTTTACAGGTAAGTATTTAGCTTTAAATAGGAATATTTTATTTAATAAGATTTATTTTATTTCGTTAGATTTAAATTATATTTAACTTAGGGGGGTGTTAGGGTTAAGGTTAGACTTAGCTTTAGGGGTTAATACATTTATTAGAGCAGTGGCAAGGTTTGTTCGGCAGATTAGGGGTTAATAAGTGTAGGTAAGGTAGCGGCGACGTTTGGGGCGGCAGATTAGGGGTTAATAAATATAATATAGGGGTCGGCGATGTTAGGGGCAGCAGATTAGGGGTACACAGCTATAATGTAGGTTGCGGCGGTGTCCGGAGCGGCAGATTAGGGGTTAAAAGTGTAATGCAGGGGTCAGCGATAACGGGGGTGGCAGATTAGGGGTTAATAAGTGTAAGGTTAGGGGTGTTTAGACTCGGGGTTCATGTTAGGGTGTTAGGTGCAGACTTAGGAAGTGTTTCCCCATAGGAAACAATGGGGCTGCATTAGGAGCTGAATGCTGCTTTTTTGCAGGTGTTAGGTTTTTTTCAGCTCAAACTGCCCCATTGTTTCCTATGGGGGAATCGTGCACAAGCACGTTTTTGAAGCTGGCCACAACCGTAAGCAACGCTGGTATTTAGAGTTGAAGTGTCGGTAAATTATGCTCTACGCTCCCTTTTTGGAGCCTAACGCAGCCCTTCAGAGAACTCTAAATACCAACATTATTTAAAAGGTGCTGGGGGAAAAAAACATGCGTAGCTAACGCACCCCTTCTAACGCAAAACTCTAAATCTAGCCGAAAGTATGCTCTTTAAATTTACTAGCTGTAATCTAACTATAGCCTTAGATTTAAATATTATATATACTTAACAGTTTCTTATACTTTACCCAAATAAGCAAATGATTATTCAGTTTCCAGAATTTTTTGTGGGTCATCTGTGGAGGGTTTACTCACAATATGCAAAGGTATAGACCTCAAGAATTGTTAATCTATCTTTGTTCAAGAAAGTGTCCCCAAAAATGGCAGAGAATATAATTAGCACCAAAGCCTATGTATTTTTCTCTCCAAAAATGAATGCGTCTTTGAGTCTGTCTGTATCCTCTTGTCTTAGAGTGTGTATGCCTCCTTAACCAAAAATAAAGAAAGCCTCCTCCTTTTCCTTAATCACTCCCACAGAATTTTGATAGGCCCTTGGAGCTTTTCTTTCCATTGGTCCTATCGGAGCTTGTCTCTGATTCGCTCTGGGATTTGAAAATCTCATAGGCTATTTGGTTTGGCATATATTTTAAACAGTCAATTTGTTTGGCTGTCATACCAGTTTTAATCCCCTAGGGGGCAGCAGACAATTACAAATGCAGTCTATATTAAATATTGATGCAGTTCAATTATCTAACCTATAAAATGTTTATTTTATTTACTATAATTTTCAGTATTAATAAACTTACAATTTTAATATAGATGGGACCATATAGTTCCATCTTTTTTGATTATTTTAATATGAAATATGAGTATTGTTTCTAGCATCATTTTAATAAGCAATTATACTGTAAATTAATTGTTTCTTCACAGAATCATTTCATTCAACATCCTGGCATTATATTGTATCTTAATGTGAACACAGTATATTTCATGTTTCTAATCATTTTTGAGTATATAGATTTATGTGTATGACCAATATTCATAGGACATCTTGTCTGAAAAATAAAGAAACAGATGTTGTTAGTTTGAAATAAACATTTATACATGTATTATACAGCCATTTATCAAGATCAGTAAATATTTATCAAATATGTTACTGTTTCAGATCAATACATATATATCATACACATATATATCTTTATACAAAATTGAAAATTAAACAAGTTTGTATTTTAAAAATGAATTTCAGTTACAATACAATATGTGTTTCTGCTCAGCTAGCACAGATGTGTATCTGAGTTATAGGGGTAATTAACAGCTCTGTGCTAATTACTGTATTTTCAGAATTTCTGTTTGTTTATCTGATTTTTTTTTGATTTTTTTTTATTGAGATTTTAATAAGCACATACAATACATACAGAAATGCCAAACTGAAATAGTACAGACAATCAAAATTGAGTAGGCAAAGATAACTGTAATCTCATTTTTATAAATAGGGAACCTCCTCTAAAAAGGATAGGCCACTTTTGGGCTTCATAAAGCGAAAAAACAATAACTATATAGGAAACAGTAACTGTATATAAATCCAACAACAAATTGTACAACATTGTCTCATTCAAATGGGTATAATGAACTTCTGGGGTATTGTGATAACCTTGGCAAACATTAGACTCCCGCCTTTAGTTCTGAAGATCATGTCATTAATTAGTAGTATGAGGGCTTAAGACCTTAAGGTCAAATATAGGGTGTACCAATATGCTTTACTACATATCCGGCTTCAACTGAAGGGATTCAAGATATATGTACTCATTTCACACGCCACATGCAAGGGCTTAAATGATCAGGGAACACTATGCAATATTACCCATATATGTATATTATAGAAAAATCCAGTGTTAGCGTCCTGCTATATAGTTTGCTACTCTATGGCAATGGTTTCTAGGTATTAGGGAAGTGAAGACTCACTCTGTCCCGGCCACAGACAGATCAAGGCCACCCATTTACGTAGGGGCACCCATAAGATAAACCTATATGGAGAGTATAATATGAGTATATAGGAGGACAATCTAAATTATAGGCATAACAGCTTAAGTAGGTGAAGTGCAGCAGAGGTGTCTGATCCCTAGTGTATTACTACAAGGGGATTAACCTTGAAACAAGTGGCATATCACATAACAATATAAAGGTGACTGTTTTTACATTTTGATTGGCAGCACACATTTAAGGAGAAGCTTACTAGAAACATACTTTTAATAGTACATCCTGCCAGCAGTTAGGTAACAGAGTACCTGCAAGCATGAGGCACCTGGGTAGAAACATGGCTATATTATTTACTGTATATACATAACATTTGAGAATTGATACCGGAACAACCAGCCCATGGTAAAGAACAAGTGTAGTTAAAAAAAAAAGACAATAAACTTAAGGCATGTATATGTTTTGAATACTGTTAACAAAAACCACAAACCCATTCTAAGCTTTAGGGGAGTCACAGGCTCAATGTCTTTACCTAGTCACTAAGCAACAGATGAGTCCCGTACGCTGAGATCCCCCACATACAATATCTGCCCCTCAAGCTTGTAAGAGACTTGTTGGAGACTGAGCAGACCTTGTATGCAGTGTTTTTACTACTAAAGGTCCAGACTCAAAAGCGGGATTACTGACAAACATAACATATGCCTAGGTTAAGTCTGTATTCCCGGATCGTCCATCTTATTTACCCCACTCCGTGTCTGTCAGTTGAGTTTGCAAACCGTTTCAGCTCAGAAGGAGGCAGGCTTATGTATGACCATTTATGGGAGCCCCCAGTGACAAAATGTCGGCAGAAGCCAAGTACGTCAACACAAATGTTTCCCCGTTTACCATCTTCCACTCTCAAGTCTAGCGACCAAATGCGGTCATTGCTCATCTGCAAAAGGGCAACACGTAGTTCTGTTGTACTCAGGGTTGCAGTGCGGGCTGTGGAACCGCCATTTCCACTAACCTTGGGTTCAAGATTAGCTTTGGGAAAACACTGTCGGGCTGACACGCTGACAGGCGTTTCGGTTATGGAGGCACTATCAAGCATTCCAGGGTCCACCAGGCTCTCTGTAGTTTAGCACCCCGATCCTGTGGGTAGCAAAGCTGTGGGTCTCAGAGGTACAACGCAGTGAACATAACTGTCGTTAGGAGCCCCGCTTATCCCGGCACCAAGTGTCTCTCTCTGAGAGTAGTCCATCCAACCGTCTCTGTAGTCGGGTAGAGCAATCTCCTCCGGAGCATTTAAAGGAGCGAAGTCATCAGTTCCCATTTGTGACTGTGTAGTTCCTGATATTACCGCCTCACTATCCACTGACTGGTTGTAGGGGCTTGCGGGCCTCCATAGGTTCTGAGACCGGGTGTCATTTTCCCTCACATGGGGCTCCGTATTGAGTGTGGTTCTGTTACTCGCCTGTCGTGCAGCCATGCAAAGTGAATCAAAGGCTTCTGTTATAGATGCCATAAGGGCCGCTTGATGCAGGTCTAGGAGCTCAGTAAGTTCCATGATGAACGCTGTGGTCATTTCCATGTCACTTGGTAAAATGGTCTTGCAGCTGATGATTGTAAATAATATACAATTGGCCAGTTACTTCTGAACTGGTTTGGTTACCCAGGGATCTGGGGGGGTATGTATGCAGGAGTTAACTGAGGAACATAGGCAGGTCCGTTTTATGCTAACTATTCTAGTTATTCTCAGGCTCCTTTCTGGTCAGACAAGGTGTTGTAGCTTAGTATGTTAGAGAAAAGTAGGGGAAATTTAGAAGTTACTTCCAAAAAAGTTGATTGAGTCCAGGAGCTCTTCACATAAACGTCCTGCCGCAACAGATATAGGCTCCGCCCCCCTTGTTTATCTGATTTATTCAGAGACTCTTGTCTCCAAACCCCATGATGTATGCTGGCTTGGGTCCAAATGTCTACTACTTTTAGAGAGTTAAAGTGTTCCATTACTTTATTTGCGGCCCTTGTTAGTTGTATTATATTGTATTCCTATTTAGAAGTTATGATTTGTGTTATTTCCACCTTTTGAGAAATAAGGCATTGATCTTGGTCTAGTTAATCTTTCACTTTTTCCTTAAGAGGGGCATGTATGAAGGCGGACTTGTCAATTGGCTGTAAGTTTAAAATAGACATCCAATTACCGTGCATCATGACCTGCAAATAATCAGATGTGTCTTCTTCAATCCATTAACCGTTTGTCCTGAGGAAACCCCTATGAAGTTGCAGTCATGTGAGGGGTGAAACACGCGTCGGCAGTGATGTACTCAGAGCGGGATGCTTTAGCCTAGACCCAACAGACGGAAACAGTGTTGCAAAGTTTACAGCAGCTAAGGAGGATTTCAAACTGGTGATATGTTAATAGCAAAGGCCGTGTCTGCTTACAAGACAACCTTTTGGAGCTGTAATTCAGCATCATGGAGGGGTAATAAAAGCCTCTTGAATGTCCGTGTAACGGCATATTAACTCTGCTGAAATTCTCTATGTACGCACTGTGATTGACCTATGATAATACCTAATGAAAGAAACAGTTTCACTTTGAACTGACTTACTCAGGACATTATTTTCATCAGAAGTCCTTATATCACACAGGATGTCCTACAGCTCCATATACTATACCTAATTGGAGTATTCTGCTGTTTCTTATAAATTGTACTATCTAGCAACATTGTTTTTGATATGGTAACAATTAGACTCGGCTTGGGGGCTGTACATTGATCCTTTTATACATTTATATTTTCATGGCACCAAATACTATTCCAATATAGTGGTGTCCTCTGAAATAGGTTTTGTACAGAACCCCATAGTCTATTTTACCACAATTGAGCATTGGCTCACTAATGTACGTTTGATTTGTGTGCATGTATTCCTTTATATGCAATATACTTGCTTGTGGTTATACCTTAATACAGGAGTAGCGTTACTAACAAACATAGATCCTCATGGATCACTATGATGGCCGATTTGCGCATATATGCACAGCCATCCTCTAGTGGAGGTGTTGTATTAAGGGATATTAGCAACTGCCTGTTCATTCTTGCCTTTTGATGTTTACAGAGCATAAACTTTTCTGAGTATTATTTGGTTAATTTGTCTTGACAATGTTCATATAGATACCCTATCTAAAAAGCACTGTGGTAAACCATTTTAATGATGAGGTTCATTGAACCATTTCTAATTAAAAAAAAGTGCTGAAATCCCTGTCTTGTGTGTAGTCACTTATTTAGTTTCTACCTTCTCTCTCTAAAACTTAGGTTTATATGTATTTTTAAGGGTCTGCACTTCTGTCCTTTACACAAGGTTTAAGTCCTAAGTTAATTTTAGTACTTAGGTCGCTCTAAGAGTAACTAACCATTACAGCCTGACTCCCGTATACTTTTATATAATTAGTTTAATTTTAGTTTAATAATTATATTAGTTTAATTTTAGTTTAAACTTAGTTTTTTTAATTTGACAGGTAAGTTTTAATTTTATTTAAGATAGGGAAATTGTAATTTTACTCTAAAGTTAGGGGGGCGTTAAGTTCAGGGGTTACTAGTTTATTGAGATGTGGGGAGCTTTCGGTTTAGGGATTAATAGGTTACTTTAGAATATTTTGTTGTGGGGGCTTACGGTTTAGGGGTTAATAGGTTTATTATAGTGGCGGCGGTGTAGGGCTTAATAACTTTAGTATAGTGGGGGCGATGTGGGTGGACGGCAGATTAGGGGTTAATTATATTTAAATAGTGTTTGCTATGCTGGAGGGCGGTGGTTTAGGGGTTAATATGTTTATTATAGTTGTGACAATGTCGGGGAGTGGTGGAATAGGGGTTATAAAATTTTTTAGTGGCGGCGATACCGGGAGTGGCAGATTAGGGGTTAAAAAATTTAATATAGTATTTGTGATGTGGGAGAGCCTCGGTTTAGGGGTTAATACATAGTTTATGGGTGTTTAGTGTACGTTGTAACACTTTAGTTATGAGTTTTATGTAACAGTTTTGTAGTGTTAAACTCATAACTACTGCTTTTAGATTGCGTTACGGATCTTGACGTTTTAGGCTTTAACGTAGGTTTTTTAGCCTCACCGCAAAACTTGTAATGGCTGCGCTATGGGAATCCCATGAGAAAATGTAATTTTTATGAGTGCGGTACTGACGTTGCGTTACAGGCTAAAAGGCTGTAACATATCTCAGCCTAATGTCACTATCCCTTTAAGACTTCCTTCCCTGACTGCTGGTTTTGGGCAGTATTCACATTCAGCTTGCTTGCCTGCCTGATTAATCATTCATGCACCTGATTACCTCAGCCTCTTTTTAAGCCTTCTCAGGTCTAATGTGCTTTGCATTAACATTGAAGTGTGATCCTGAACAACAGAGGCTTGTGTCAGTTTCCTGCTTGAACTTACCAACTATTCCAAGATACAGCAATTTCTTTTACCTATGCTAAATATCATCAAACCGCAAGTATCAAAAATATCTCCATTCTGTTTCCTGGGCACAGCTACTTAACAATCTCTGAACTTTATTATAAATCAACTATGCTTTTGCTTACCATTACTCTCTTATTACAATAACATCATCTTACTCAGAACTTTATATCTATTTCTGTGCTTCTAGTTGTCATTGCTGAATTAACCTGCAACAGACCTAGTTTGATCAAACAGTAATTAATGCCTGAGACTTGTAACTTGTCTATCACTTGTGCTGCTCTGATTATACTGATATACAGCTTTACATAATTTAATGAACTGTGAACCTGCAACAAACCTTGGTTTGCATATAAATGCACAAAACAGTAATTAATGCCTAAGACTTACAACTTGTCTCATTTGTGTTACTCTGCTTATACTGATGTACAGCTCTACATAATATTATGAACTGTGAACCTGCAACAAACTTTGGTTTGCATATATATGCACAAAACAGTAATTAATGCCTAAGACTTGCAACCTGTTTATCACTTGTGCTGCTGTGTTTAACCCTGACATACAACCTTATAAAACATTATGTACTGTGAACCTACAACAAACCTTAGTTTGCATCTAAGTATCAAACTTCTACCTGTTTACTTTGGAGCCTGAACATTGCTATATATTTCTCTCATTGAATCCTGCAGCTACTCCTGTTAACTAATTATAACTCACAGTGAAGCCAGAATATATTGTAAACAACTATTGCACCCTCCATTAATTCTTCAATAACTTCTAGCAACTATGAATCACAGAATATCATCTATCCACGTCCAGGATACTCTTCCCCGGGTCAGGGGGTCTTCAAATCCCTACCACTGCCCCGAGGGTCTGTTTCCTGAGCGCATGTACACCGGATCATGACAGAATGTTAATGCCTAAAAAAGGGATCCGCAGTGGTAGTGGATGCACCGACCCTCAAAGGAAAATAAAAAATTACAACGTAACTCAGACCCAAGCAATCCCTAAAGGAAAAACAGAAGATTTTCAAACTTTTAAAAATTTAAAGACACAGTACTCCCATTCGAGAAAATCCTCTACTCTTGTTCGTGGTTACCATTTTGGTGAAACTGATCCTGAATCTGACTATGAAAATGAAGAGGATTTAACCATAGCTTCAGCAGAAAAAATTCAGATTTTTAAAGATTTAAAGAGACAGAACCACTTTTCTAAAATGTCATCTGTTCCTCAATTTCATGCTTACCATTTTGGTGAAACTGATCCTGAATCTGACTATGAAAACGAAGAGGATTTAACCATAGCTTCAGCAGAAAAAATTCAGATTTCAAAGATTTAAAGAGACAGAACCACTTTTCTAAAATGTCATCTGTTCCTCATGATCGTGATTACCATGCATTCATAGATTCAGCAGAAAAAATTCAGACCTTTTAAAGAGACAGGACTACTGTTCCAGATTACCATCTAATCCTCCTGTTTGTGATTCCTATCCTGGTGATACTGATTCTGAGTCTGAATATGTCAACAGGGAGGATGACTTCACGGATCCAGCTGAACTGGCATTAGACTGGTATGAGCGCAAGTGTAATTTGCCACAGACTCAGACAAAATCTCAATCTATTGTTTATAATGACATGCTTGGTTGTTATATTTATGAAACAGACAGCTCTCATCAAGAAACCTCTCATGGAAATACTGATCTTCCTATTTCTGATACTCCCATGGATTCGTTAGATTGGACAGATTCAAAGCCGGAAGAAAAAACATCTAGTTTACAGACCGCTGTTTGGAGAAAAAGTTCCCTCAACTACTATGCTGATTTATTATATCAGAATTATGCATCCAGTGATGAAGAGGATTTCTGTTCTCAACCTGATATAAGGTACTACAAGCCACAATGGCAGCAACCTAAGAAGCCTCATACCGGGAAGAAATATCAGTTATCCAAGCTCTCTAAGAAAAAGAAGAAGAAGAAAATCTTTCTGCCTACAGAAAATCAGAAGTGCAAAGAGGAAACTTAGCCTGAATCTCCTGTTTTAGTTTCTGTTGTATCAGACCCTCTCTTGCCTCATGACACTGTCAACACCGAGCTGGATGATGTCTCTAGTCACCATCTGTCTGTTCTTAAAGCATCTAATGGTATCTCTTCTCAGACTCTACAACAACTACAAAAACTGTTTCCAACTATTGATTTCTTGCATCCCTCTCATGCTGCCTCAATACCTGTAAACCCTGTGCTAGAAGCAAACGATAATTCTGATCCAGATATACAACCTTCCAGTTTATCAGAGATAATCCCTGGAGAATTTTGCTCTAAAATTCAAACTCAAATAAGCATGTCTGCTGAACTCCAGATAACTTCTCAGTCAGAATCTGGTGTCACAATTCCTCCACATCTACCTGAGTGTGGCATATTTCAGTATACTTCACCTTCTCAAAATTCTTCTGTTACTGCATCTAAGAAATTGTTTCCCTTGGGAGATACTTTGCATCAACCTACATTTTCTACTACATCAGTTTCCTGTACAGGAATTACTGATACTGATTCCTGTGAGGACAACTTTGAACCAAGTTTGCAAGTGGACATTCTTGACCCTGAAACTTGTACAAAAGTCCTTCAAGAAGATTCCCCAGTGCCCATTCCTGTTCTTGTTTTCCATGATTATACTACTAAACCTGACATCAAGGTGGACTCTCCTGTTTTTGACCCTGGTATGGGTATTCCTTTGTTTAACCCAGAAATGGGTATAATAATACTTGATCCTGAAGATATCCATGCCCTCTACTCAGAAGCGAGTATGGTTCTTGGCTCTAAAGTGGGTCTTGTTAATTCTTCGTTTATGAACCCTGAAGAAAGCCTTGCCCTCTGCTCAGAAGAGAGTATGGTTCCTGGCTCTAAAGTGGGTTCTTTTTCTTTCTCTATAGTTGAACCTTCACCCGATCCTACTGAGGATATTCCTGAACCTTGCCCTGGTGAGGGCATTCCTACACTTGATCCTATTGAGGATATTCCTGAACCTTGCCCAGATGTGGGTACTTCCGAACCTTGCCCTGGCATGGGCATTCCTTCACCTGATCCTACTGAGGATATGACTGAACCTTGCCCAGATGTGGGTATTCCTGAACCTTGCCCTGGTGTGGACATTCATATACCTGTTCTTAGTGAGGACACTTTTGATTCTGAATCCAGTAAGGAGACATTTCATATTGAATTAGAAGATGGCAAGAACTGGACAAATCTTGCACTCTACACTCCTATCTCCTACTTTGAAGAAAACCCTGCTATTGCGTTAGAAGTGGCTATAGCTTTTTCTTTTGGAGTATATCTAATCCTCAGCCAAGAGGTTAATTCTGAGGATACTCAAATCTCTGACCCAAAGGAGGTTAATCTGTTTATCAATCCTGAATGCTGCATCTCTATTTCTGAAGCTGAGGAAAGCCTATTCATATCTCTAGGACTGGCTGCCTTTTCATTGGCTATGTACATGGTCATCTATAATGAAGAACATTCGCCTATCTACCCTCAGGATGATTCTGTTGTAGGAAGCTCATTGTATGTTACGTTCATGCATTCTCACGATGACTACAAAAAAGTTGACTTCAAGGTTTTGCTCTCATCATTGTCAAGATCTTTTAATACCTGAATTACATGGCCTTTACTTCATCATTCAACTTTTTCAAGAGATCTCCAACCCTCCTTTCTTGATTTCCGATTGGACTCACTACCTTCATACACCTACTACCGGTTCTCTATATCATTTTTGTTCTCTCTCCTTTTGGATTGTGTTGGGCGCCCGGAGGTCGCCTTTGAGGAGGGGAATCTGTAACATATCTCAGCCTAATGTCACTATCCCTTTAAGACTTCCTTCCCTGACTGCTGGTTTTGGGCAGTATTCACATTCAGCTTGCTTGCCTGCCTGATTAATCATTCATGCACCTGATTACCTCAGCCTCTTTTTAAGCCTTCTCAGGTCTAATGTGCTTTGCATTAACATTGAAGTGTGATCCTGAACAACAGAGGCTTGTGTCAGTTTCCTGCTTGAACTTACCAACTATTCCAAGATACAGCAATTTCTTTTACCTATGCTAAATATCATCAAACCGCAAGTATCAAAAATATCTCCATTCTGTTTCCTGGACACAGATACTTAACAATCTCTGAACTTTATTATAAATCAACTACGCTTTTGCTTACCATTACTCTCTAATTACAATAACATCATCTTACTCAGAACTTTATATCTATTTCTGTGCTTCTAGTTGTCATTGCTGAATTAACCTGCAACAAACCTAGTTTGATCAAACAGTAGTTAATGCCTGAGACTTGTAACTTGTCTATCACTTGTGCTGCTCTGATTATACTGATATACAGCTTTACATAATTTAATGAACTGTGAACCTGCAACAAACCTTGGTTTGCATATAAATGCACAAAACAGTAATTAATGCCTAAGACTTACAACTTGTCTCATTTGTGTTACTCTGCTTATACTGATATACAGCTCTACATAATATTATGAACTGTGAACCTGCAACAAACCTTGGTTTGCATATATATGCACAAAACAGTAATTAATGCCCAAGACTTGCAACCTGTTTATCACTTGTGCTGCTGTGTTTAACCCTGACATACAACCTTATAAAACATTATGTACTGTGAACCTACAACAAACCTTAGTTTGCATCTAAGTATCAAACTTCTACCTGTTTACTTTGGAGCCTGAACATTGCTATATATTTCTCTCATTGAATCCTGCAGCTACTCCTGTTAACTAATTATAACTCACAGTGAAGCCAGAATATATTGTAAACAACTATTGCACCCTCCATTAATTCTTCAATAACTTCTAGCAACTATGAATCACAGAATATCATCTATCCACGTCCAGGATACTCTTCCCCGGGTCAGGGGTCGGTGTCTTCAAATCCCTACCACTGCCCCGAGGGTCTGTTTCCTGAGCGCATGTACACCAGATCATGACAAAGGCTTGTGGTACAGTTATACCGACAAGACTTGTAATTGCTGCGGTGCTGTTTTAATGCTGAAGTTCCATATTTTCAGCGTTAAAAGACGCACAACTTGTAATCTAGCTGAGTGTCAGCACATTATAACTGATGCAGAATATGTATTGAAGAATGTTTTCAGGAAATGAATAGAAATAGGATTAGGACAAAATAAAAAGCCATAGGGATTGGGTACGTGAAGGGAATGTATAAAAGGGGAGGGAATAAGGAAGGATTTTGCTCCTTATTTATGACCTTAAAATGTCACACTCTGAGAGGTTTTCAGTTAAAGTCCCATTAAGAATATATTTTAAGCTTTAAATGTCCTCCTGGTAGAAAAATAAAATACAGTTATAAAAGAGCAAATAACCATTTACAAACAGAAAATCACAAATATGAGCAAAACAATTATGTTATTGGGGCCCTTCAGTATACCACCTCTAACCAGCATCCTGATTAAACACAGCAAAAAGATTTTGATACATTCTTTCTTAAATGAATACGTTGGTGTGTACACCTGTATCTAACCAAATACAAAATGGTACCGATGCTATATACACTCACAATAATACTCACATTTTGGGGCATATGTATCAAGCTCCATATGGAGCTTGATGCCCCTTGTTTCTGACGAGCCTGCAGGCTCGCCAGAAACAGCAGTTATGAAGCAGCGGTCACAAAGACTGCTGCTCCATAACCTGTCCGCCTGCTCTGAGCAGGCGGACAGACATCGCTGGAAATCAACCCGATCAAGTACGATCAGGTTGATTGACAACCCCTGCTGGCGGCCCATTGGCCGCGAGTCTGCAGGGGGCGGCGTTGCACCAGCAGCTCTTGTGAGCTGCTGGTGCAATGCTGAATATGGTGAGCGTATTGCTCGCCGTATTCAGCGAGGTTTGGCGGATCTGATCCGCATTGTCGGTTCAGGTCCGCCAGATCTTGATAAATAGAGGCGATTGTGTCTGTAGTTCACTTGCAGAATTCCTCACACTGAGTAATAGGGATGAATATATTGATAGTATTTTGTCCCATAAGGAGTTTCTATGACTGTGTGCAGCAAAGAGAGACCCAATACTGAAAGAGCCATTCTTCGCATAAGGGCACCAATCCTTGAAGGGATAGGAAAGTCAAATTTAAACTTGCATGATTCAGATACAGCATGTCATTTTAAGACACTTCTAAATTCACTTCAAATGTGCTTTGTTCACTTGGTAGCCGTTGTTGAAAAATAATATGTACATATCCTACATTAGTGGGTGCTAGCTGGCGATTAGTGCCTGCACACATTTGTCTGTTGTGATTGGCTGACTAGTAGATGTGTTTAGCGAGCTCTCAGTAGTGCATTGCTGCTCCTTCAGCAAATGATACCAAGGAAATTAATCAAATTATAAAGTTGTTTTAAAATTGTATGCTCTAGCTGAATCATAAGAGAAACATTGGGTTTCAAGTCCCTTTTAACTTGAAGAAAACCCCCCAAAAAAACTTGTTTATCCTGGACAAAAGTACAGTATAAAATACAATCCTAATCTAAATATGCCTCATACATACCAGTTATTTTTTTTTTTTTATTAGTGTAGATTACAATTAAGTTTCCTTGATATCTCAAAAATAGCTTCTCTGACGCTGAGCTGGGAGGACCCATCTTCCTTTATACCTAGATCTCCAGATGAAAATTGAATTTGTTTCTGAATATCACAATTGTTTATCCCATCTTTCAGAATAATGAATGTTACAGGAGATTCCAGTGAGAAAAAATGAATCACTCTCACTTTGTATATTCACCATAATGTCTCTTTACACATGGTCTGCATTTCTTTTCTTGTTACAGACCTTTTATCTATACAGAGATAAAGAATTGCTGCTGTACTAAGTGGAATCATATCCCCTAGAGCAGCGGTCGCCAACCAGTAGTCCGTGGACACTGGTGGTCCACGAGAAGATGTTGGTGGTCCTTGACACCATCAAGCAGGAATTAATCTCCTCTGATGGTGTCAACCCATCGCGCCACAACTTCCTACAATGCCTGGCTGGACATCAGTGAAAACCAATGGAGGAGGAGTTAAATTACAATCTCCCTACACACGTTGCGTAGTACAGCGCAACTTCTGTAGCTAGATTGTATTTTTAACTCCTCCCACCCGACACAATACTCAGAGGAAGATGCTTCCATTCTAAAGCCAGCAGAGGTTGGTATAGTCTTGGCTTGCAATAGTGGAATTAAAGTATATAAAAAAAGAATCTTAAAAACAAACATTCTCTCTTATATTTAATTTATTTTCTTCCCTATACCTGTCTCTTTGTAGAAGCTTTCCTAATTCCTTCAGATGGACTTACATCACTGTTTGTCTTCCTCCCCTCCATCTTCTTTTTTTTAAATTAAATATTAATTATTTTCATTCTAATAATTTTCCCGCGCACAAAGTCATTTCACCTGAATTCCAGTAATTGCCATCCAGCAGATCAGCCATATCCCACCAGCATTATAGTATTTGCCAGTAACATCAGTCATGGTTAGTTCACATCCATATTGAGAGCTTTCTGATATAAACTTAATTTATGACTCCAATGTCTGTCTATGATCATAAGTAGTTTTGACTAATTCCTAACTGGGGAGGTAACTTGGAAGTCTTGTGGTCCTTTTAAACATAATTCTTTTTTACCCATTTTCTGCCTCTCTGTTTCCAGCTCAAAAGTTGGCATTCACCCTTCTTCTGTCATTTGCAAGTATTCTACAGTCCAAGAAAACAGCAGCACTCACCACTTATGCAAAAGATTCCATCTTTATTGAGACATCAAAGAAAAGACTTGCGGCCAGATTACGAGTTGTGTGTTATGAGGGGTGCGTTAGTTACTTGCACTTTATTTCCATTGCGCACTTTTCTTAACGTTGGTATTATGAGTCTCAAAACAACCTCTTAACGCGTCGCGGTAACACGACTACCGCGTTTATTTTTTAGACATAATCACAGCAGCGTTAAACATCATCCCATAGAGATCAATGATAAATGAAAGAAGCACGGATTTTTCAGCTACTACTCGATCTCGCGAGAAATACGCATTGCTCTGTCATATTACGTATACCACATAATGCACAACAAAAACACACATCAAATGTACAAACAACAATCACGCAACATAGCACATACACATTACACATTCACAATCGGAAAAAAAAAAGAATGCACAACATTTACACTAAACGAGGAATACATAAATACGTTACGATCTTGCAACACGGAACTAAACAACACGAAAAAAGAGTTGCACACTCATACACAAACAAAACATTCACATTCAAGATTACGGAACATTATTACAGATAAACATTTACAATACTTCACAAATACGACACCATCACAAATCACCATTTACATTTACAGATCATACTTTTGGACAATGTTATGCAAAACGATCACTATGACATCATCGCATTATACACATTCCACAAATACTAACTCAATATGAGCATGCACAAATTCACACAACTAATACACATTGCACGCATACTAATTACTAACAAAGCACACCTGAACATACTTTACTTTGCAAACCGGTACATCATTAAACATTTACATAGGGTATATAAGCACGCTACAAGCATGGCTTCTTTGATTGTGTTGGTGGAGGATTTTGTGAGATTAGAGAGATTTAGCGAGTTACTGGTATTGAGAGATTTAGTGTTAGTGTGAGAGAGTGAGTTAGTGTTATTGTGAGAGTTAGTGGTAGTGTAAGATATTGAGTTAGTGAGCGAGAGTTTGTTTGGGTGAGTGTGCGAGTGGTTTTTCTGAATACTTATATAAACACATTTACACGCAAACACATTCAATACATACATACACTTATCAATAACACTACATACACTCCATACCCCATCCCCTCTCAAACTACACTCCATACCCCTTTCCCTTTCATCCCATACCCCATTCCCTTTCGGCCCATACCCCATTCCTTTTCTGCCCATACCCCATTCCCTTTAAGCCCATACCCATCCCATAGTTAGATTTTGTTTACATATCCTCATTTTAGTCTTTCTACATTTTTGTCTGTTTAATACCCCTCACCCTATTTTATTTATATCCCTTTCACACTTTTTGCACTTTTTTCTGTTTGTTATTTATTTTGGCCCCCTTTCATTTGGGCGCATTCACTTTTTGTTTAAGTATGTCGGGAGGGGGGGGTAGGGGGCTGATTCGCCCGCAGCTATTAGAGCTGATTAGGCAGCAGCTTAGAGAAGAGGTTGTAGAGGAGGTCAGGCAGGAGGTTGGTCAGGAGAGAAGGAGGGGGAGAGGAATGGGACAGGAAGGGGGACAGGAAGGGGGAGAGGAAGCGGTTGATGGACCCGGCCAGCTGGGCCTAGTGGCGTGCAGTGTAGAGCTTAACAGTCCGGGAAACAGAGGCTCACATCACAGGGGAAAGCCAAGCTGTGTAGGGAGGTGAGATATACCATGGATGAGAAGGAGGCCCTCATAGAGGCTTATATGGAGAGGGCTAGGAGGCTGCAGGCTCAGACGGCCACCCCTAAGGAGAAGAGGAAACTATGGCTGGAGATCAGGGATACCGTTAATTCAGTGGGGGTTCATAACAGGGATGTCAAGTCCATACAGCATCGCTACCGGGACTGCAGAATCGAACTCAAAAGAAAGCTCTCAAGGGAGAACCAATATCTAACCGGGACCGGAGGCGGTCCTGAAATGATCGTGGAATATTCCCGATGGGCGGAAATGCTGCGTCCCAGCATCTCCGAGGTGGGCATAGTCGGTATTGGAGGAGTCGATACCGGGAACCTGCCACTCTCATCTTCTGGTAAGCTCATTTAATAATCTCTTTACATAAAAAAAATGTATTTAAGTATATGATTAACGCAATTATGTTTTTTTAGACATTATTACGTAAACGCATTCACAATTAACTTGCAAAAGTTGCATTTCACGAAAAGCCATCACATTAGTATCTAGTCTACAGATTAGGTGTGCATTTAAACAGATTGAAGACAAACGCAAAAACCCATTCAGATTGACCATATAGATATTAGAAAAGAAACAATCAGTAACACTAAGGGTGTGTTACTACTAGGGGGCGCACAGGACCTTATATGATTATTATGTAAATAGGCTAAGAGAGAAGAGAACAAGATATTACATATAATAACTATAATAAAATATACTATACGGAATAATGTAAACAAAAGTGAAACAATTCTTATAAATATGGGACTATGAGAAACATAGGATACAACACAAATAATAACAAATACAGTAATAAGAAATTCCTGAAAGGTTCTTATCTGGAAATGCTGTCTTCTTCTGCAATGTTATATAGATGGTAAATGTCCCAATTGGGGTGGGTATAGTCCCAAATGATGAATGTGATCAAATACCAGGATGATCAATGATCAGGAACACAGATGATGACTGGAGTCAGCTGCTTTGTCAGGGAAATCAGGATCTAAGAGCAAGTTTTCTCTGTGAAAAAAATCACAAAAAGACAAAGGCGCCTCCTAGTGTAACAGAAAATGCGGAAATCTTATTGATTGCTTTTGCTTACAATAGAATTACAAAGGCAGCCTCATTAATACACTTTCAAATACAACATTTAGATCTTTATTTAGAACTGTGCTAATATCTCGGTTTCTTTCTTTTTACAATATACAGAGTCTGAGCCCGTGGAGGAGGCAGCACAGCACCCACAGGCTCCTCCTTCACCCAGGTATGAGAGTGGTGCAGATGACTCACCACCTCGGGGAGACATGGAAGACATCCCTCTACCCTCATCCTCTGAAGAAGCCCCTGCTGCAGAAGAGATCCCTGCAGCAGCCCCTCCTGCACCAGCAGCCCGCCGTGCACCAGCAGCTACTCAGGAGGAGATAACAGAGCTGCAGATATTAAAAGATTTTCTTGAAGAGATGCATGCCTCCCGGAGGGAACAGACGGAAAGCAGAGTCCAGCTGACGGAAACAATTAATTATATTCGCCAAGACCAAAGAGAGATTTGCCAAGACCAAAGAGAGATCTTGAATATTCTCAAGGATATATTGCAGGTCCTCTGGGAGACGCATAATGGGCCATCTGCTGCTGGACAATCTGCTCCTGGCCCTCCTCCATCTCATCCTCAATCTCCTCCTCAGCCGGGTGATCCCAGTACTCCTCCTTCCCCTCTTCCCCAAACATCTCCTATGAGAACTCGTCAGAGGGGGCAGTTGCCCCACCAGAGCCTCAGTCTCGTGGGAAGAGGGGAAGGAAGAGGAATTTTTTTTTTATATATATATATATTTTTAGTTATTTAATATGTAAAGGATAGGTATGTGATGATGTTGTCTTCTTACACTTGTGGAGCACACTCTGTATATAATCTGCAAACAATCTGCCTCCTTGGACCCGGTCCCATAGAAGCAGAGTGTGTTTTACAAGTGGTTGGAGACCACATCATCACATACCTATCCTTGTTGATTACATTGATTGGTTTCTGTGATGTGATGTCCAAACTGTTTCCCTGATATCAAACAAAATGACCATTACAATTATACATGATGGCATATCACTGTTTTGATGCCAACAACACAGCTTAAAGGGACAGTCATAACATTAATTATTGCTGGTTACAAAGAAAACACTTTATTATGCATTATCAAGTTTTGAAAAACAAGACTTAGAGAAATACACATTTTACTTCTGTGATTAACCTTGTATCTATGCTTCTGAAAAATGACCACTTATTTCTGTTCTTTAGACAGACCGGCATTTCAGCCAATCACTGGTCAATCCAGGGTAACCATACTGCATGAGCTAAATGTTTTCCATATGAAACACAAAAAATAATGCCCTCTAGTGGTCAAAATGCATTCAGATTAGATGCACTCTTCAAGGTCTAAGAAACGAGCAGATGAACCTCCTAGGTTTAGCTATCAACTAAGAACACCAAGAGAACTATGATAAATTGGTGATAGTTAAATTACTGTTTAGCTTGACTTGACTGTCCCTTTAAACAAGAACATATGCTAACATATACTAATCCTTAGGGATTGTTGGTATATCTACACGTACTTGTTCAAACAAGAAAATATTTTAATAGGATACTAAGCCTTTATGCCATATTTCTATTGACGTGTTAAATAAAGTCTATTTTCTTAAAGATACATTATAGTGTTTGAATTATTTAAGAAATACATTTCATTTAGAAGGAATCTGGTTTCATGTCCTTTTAAGAGTTACATTAGAAATATATGCTCACAGTAATATATTTGGAGATTAACAATGTGTTAGTCATACATGACACAATACTGAGCATTTACATTAAAGGGACAGTATACACTCATTTTCATAGAACTGCATGTAATAGACACTACTATAAAGAACAAAATGCCCAGATACTGATATAAAAATCCTTGATAAAATGGTTTAAAGCCTTACTTAGAATCTCTCAGTTTAGCTATGTTGAAAAGTTAGCTGGAAAGCCCATTGCAAGTGGGAAATAAGACACTCCCCACTCCCCCTTCTTTGGCATATGAAAAGACCCTTTACACAAACAGGAGCAAGCTGGAGAAGGTAGCTGACGTATTCACATCAAACTTTGGGGCTTGGTTAGGAGTCAGAAAATCACAGCAATGTTATTTAAAAATAAGCAAAATTATACATTTTTTTTAAAAAAATATTGTGGGCTATATAAACAGATCATCTACAAAACATATATGCTAAGAAAAAATGAGTGTATAATGTCCCTTTAAGAAAAAAGATCAGGACATAACATCTAGATTAAGTAGGCATCTCATATATTATCATATGATAAAGGTCAATGCATATTGATTACTTTATTCAAATATAAAAGCTCATCTTTAGGAATTAGATATGTAGAAAATTCAACACAACACAGTAATTATTTATTAAAAGGAAAATATTGTTGACAAACATATTAAACAAGATGGAGTATATTCATGGATTTGCACTTGCCTCAAAATATATTATGCAGGAAAAACATATTGCCTTCATTTGTTTCTTCAATGAGACAGCCCTCAAAAGAGATTTGTGTGTTCTTTATCAGCTATGGTTCAACAATGTACATGATTGACACAATCCATAATCGTCATGATTTTAAACTTGTCTTCTCATTCGCAAACGTGGGTTACGTGCAAAATCAAATATTGCGGGACAACGTAATCCAATCAGACGGATTTAACACCTTGGCATGTGACGTCTTAAGCAACATGGCGCATCCCAGATCTCGTAAAAACGTCATCCAATCAAAGGCGCATCCAAGATCGCGTAAAAACAGCATCCAATCCAAGAACTCATTTTACAGCTTGGCATGTGACGTCTTAAGCAACATGGCGCATCCAAGATCGCGTAAAAACGGCATCCAATAAAAGAATTCATTTTACAGCTTGGCATGTGTCGTCTTAAGCAACATGGCGCATCCGAGATCACGTAAAAACTTCAGCCAATCAAAGGCGCATCCGAGATCGCGTAAAAACAGCATCCAATCTAAGAATTAATTTTACAGCTTGGCATGTGACGTCTTAAGCAACATGGCGCATCCGAAATCGCGTAAAAACGGCATCCAGCCCAAGAACTCATTTTACAGCTTGGCATGTGACGTCTTAAGCAACATGGCACATCCGAGATTGCGTAAAAACGTCAGCCAATCAATGGCGCATCCGAGATCGCGTAAAAACAGCATGTAATCCAAGAACTCATTTTACAGCTTGGCATGTGACGTCTTAAGCAACATGGCGCATCCGAGATCGTGTAAAAATGTCAGCCAATCAAAGGCGCATCCGAGATCGCGTAAAAACGGCATCCAATCTAAGAATTAATTTTACAGCTTGGCATGTGACGTCTTAAGCAACATGGCGCATCCAAGATCACGTAAAAACATCAGCCAATTAAAGACGCATCCAAGATCGCGTAAAAACGGCATCCAATCCAAGAACTTATTTTACAGCTTGGCATGTCAATAAGAAATGTAATTATATTTTAAAAAGTAGTATGTGCTATATTGTTTTCTATGAATGTCACGCTAGATAACGTAATACTGTGATATATGAAATATAATCCATTGTTGGTAATAAGGATATATTTCATTAGAATCGGAGGAATATTAACTATTTAGCAAGCATTTTATGTTACACGATTATGTATGACATTGCAATTTGAACTTCATTTTCAAATTTAATTTTAATCTTTTGATGAAATGTGTTTAGAGGTAATCTCAAGAGCAGAAAAATACGATGTTCTAACTGCTGATTGGTGGCTACATATATATACCGATTGTCATTGGTTCACCTATGTGTTCATTTAGAAACCAGTAGTGCCCTGCTGCTCCTTAAACATATGATACAAAGAGACTGAAGCAAATTTGAGAATTTATGGAAAGAAAATTATTTAAAAATCATATGTTATACATAAATGAGAACATAGATTATTGTGTTTCATGTCCCTTTAAATGAGAAATAATGCTACAAGATATATTATATGTTACCTATAGCTATGGTGTCCATCTTTACGCTTTAAAAAGGGACACATGAGAAAAACATATGTCAGGGATGTTTTCAGATATGTTTAAAGATTTTTTTGGAATAAGAATAATGACACATGTATTTATCAGATGTGTCACTTATTCAACTTGAAATATGGTCAGCCTACCTATAGCAATATATTGTTGGATCATTAAAGAGAAACAAGAATAAGAGAAAGATATTAATCATCTAAAATATGCACATTACACACAGTGATTGCTTTTGTTAGACTACTACAATAAGATATAAGTGAAATTGGAATACATGTGCTGTCAACATTCAAATAATAGTCTGTTTTAAAAATATTACATGTGTATGTTGATGTAAAAAAAGGACAAAAATACATTAGTAATGAATATACATTCCTTAAGAATTGTGGTCAGCATCACTTAAAGGGACATGAAATACAAACAATTAAGTTCAGGATTTACAGAGAGGATACTATTTCCATCAAATTCATAATTTACATTGATTATCTCAGTTTAATATATATATATAGATCTAGCACCCCTTACACACCTGTGTTAGTGCTACTCACCTTGTGTATCTAATAAAGTCACCTGGTATCAAGTTCCTGGGTCCTCGTTTTTCCTTGTGTATCATATATATATATACAAACAACAATCAACATCTAGAACCTCAGTTCTCTGCTACTCATGATCTTGCAAAGATAAACCTTTCTGCAAAGTATATCAAGAAAATGAAGCAAATTAAATATGAGATGTAAATATTAAATTTATTGAAAATTTTATTATATATCTGAATCATGAAAGACCATTTTTTGGTTTCATGTCCCTTTAAGGATTAACAACCTTAAATATAGATTTTAATAAATGACATGAATAAAGAGGACAAATAAAATATTGCTGACATTTTTTTATTATTATGTTATAAAACATAAAGAAATAAGATAACGTTACAAAAAGTCATATTGATAAATCAGCCCCATTGGAGCCATCTGACAAGGTGAAAGAGTGCATCACAGTCCTTTGGAGGGAGTTGACAAGGGCCAACAAAGGCCAACACAGCCCCATTGGAGCCATCTGACAAGATTAAATAGTGCATCACAGTCCTTGGAGGGAGTTGACAAGGGCCAACACAGCCTCATTGGAGCCATCTGACAAGGTGAAATAATGCCTCACAGTCCTTGGAGGGAGTTGACAAGGGCCAACACAGCCCCATTGGAGCCATCTGACAAGATTAAATAGTGCATCACAGTCCTTGGAGGGCGTTGACAAGGGCCAACACAGCCCCATTGGAGCCATCTGACAAAGTGAAATAGTGCATCACAGTCCTTGGAGGGAGTTGACAAGGGCCAACACAGCCCCATTGGAGCCATCTGACAAAGTGAAATAGTGCATCACAGTCCTTGGAGGGAGTTGACAAGAGCTAACAAAGGCCAACACAGCCCCATTGGAGCCATCTGACAAGTTGAAATAGTGCACCACAGTCGTTGGAGGGAGTTGACAAGGGCCAACACAGCCCCATTGGAGCCATCTGACAAGGCTGACAAGGTGAAATAGTGCATTACAGTCCTTGGAGGGAGTTGACAAAGGCCAACACAGCCCATTGGAGCCATCTGACAAGGTGAAAGAGTGCATCACAG